>NW_026111524.1:157500-366261 GCF_024679095.1 Eriocheir sinensis
AGAGAGAGAGAGAGAGATTTACATAGATTTACATAAAATCAGACCACACAGACCCTATGGTCCAGACTAGGTGGTCTGCCTCAAACCTAAGTGATTTTACATTAATCAGAAGGCTCCAAAACTTTGCATTTCTACTCTAGTTGATATTGTTGAAGGAGAGAGAGAGAGAGTTTTCTTTACAGGAAATTTATTTGGGAATTTCATCAGAAGTCATTAAGAAAAAATCTCCTTCGGGTACCGAAAATGCACTAACGGTATTGAATTTTCGGCACCGGTACTACTGGTACCAAATTAACGGTACTGCCCATCCCTACTATTCAAAAGTCTACCCTGCCTCCCAGGCCCGAGGCTCCCCCCACGCGTGACGTCGCGATTGACGGTATGAACCCCGTCAATCACAGGCCCTATGCTCCTCTCTCTCTCTCTCTCTCTCTCTCTCTCTCTCCAATCACGAGGATGGTGAAATAATGTATAGCGTTTTGCAAAGAACTCTCCGAAACAGTGATGCAGTGATTTTGTGCGATTTTAATCTACCGTATATAGACTGGCAGACACTCACAGGATCCGAGGGGAATCGCACAGGATGTTAGGACTTCGTCGAAAATAACTGCCTTAGCCAAATGGTTAGTGAACGAACACGCGATAATAATATTCTTGATCTTGTATTAGTAACCCAAGAGAACTTAGTTGACAATGCTAGCGTTGAAGAACACCTCGGATCATGCGATCATAGACTGGTGTCTTCGACATAAGAGCTCAAACAAGGATTGCAGAGAATAAGGTATTGGTTCCCAATTTCAAAAGAGCGATTTTGAAAGAATAAGACAGTCATTAACGAACTTTCAATTAGTATCCAACATCGACGTTGAAGAATCTTGGCAAGACTTTAAAGCCTGATTACTAAATGAACAAAATAAATCCGTGCAATCTTGTGAAAGCGCCGAAAAGTTAAAATCCTTCCTGGTTTAATAATGAAATCAAACTTGCTTCCAAAAGAGGAACTTGTTATATAGGCAAAAGAAAACCGATAACTCTACCGAAAATAGTACATGGTACTACGAAGCAAGACGACAAGTCAAAAGTTTAATCAAACAGCGTAACGGAGGTACGAAGTAAGCATTGCGGCAAATTGCAAGTCAGATCCAAAAGTTTTTTAGATATATAAACAACAAAGAGAGATTCGAAGTGGATTACCCATTAACAGATAATTCGGGCAATATCGTGACAGACACCCAACGCATAGAACACGTGAAATTTTCTAATCCGCCTCGGTTTTTAATAGTACCACCGATACTGCTGCTGTTCCTGACACTATTGAAAATCCCAGTCATACCCTCCTGACTTTGAAATCAGTACAGATGAGGTTTTCAAAGGCTGCAGTCAATTAAAACTAACAAAAGTCCAGACCTGATAAAATATATCCAAAATTACTTAAAGAAATATCAAAGAGAGATACATAGGCCTTTAACAATACTGTTTAATATGTCTATGCACCATGGTATCGTTCCTAGTAATTGGAAAATGGCTAACGTAACACCCATTTTCAAAAAGGCGACCGAAAATTATTGATAATTACAGGCCAATCAGCTTAACTCAATTATTGGTAAATCATTTGTATATTTATTCGAGATAAAGAAGTTAACTACCTAGAGTGTAATTCGCTCCTGACTCGCAACATGGTTTCGTAATAACAGATCTTGTTTGTCGAATCTATTAGCGTTCTATAACGAGCTTTTTGCAGTCTATGATGTTTCTAAATCACTTGATATTATATTTTGGACTTCCAGAAGTGTTTGATAAAGTCCCACACTACAAGTTCCTTCATAAAATCAAGGAAATAGGTATCGGGGAAAGCTTTAGATTGGATCATGCACTGGCTGCTAACAGAAAGCAAAGAGTTGTAATAAATGGAGGACCTTCTGAGTGGATGCCAGTCACTAGTGGTGTCCCCGTAAGGCCTGTCCTGGGACGCGATCTCTTCGTCATTTACATCAACGACATTGACCTTGGTCTCAATAATTTCATTAGTAAATTTGCGGACGACACGAAAATCGGCAATGCGGTACTTTACGGAATGTGACAGGCGGAGCCTACAAGAAGATTTGGCGTAAAATATCTAATTGGTCAGTAAAAACGGAAATGCTGTTAAATATAAACAAGGGCCAGATTCTGCAGTTGAATATAAATATAAAGAAGGACTATGAAATGTGCGGCGTCAAAGTTAAAGGCGTTCATCGGTCAAAGATCTGCGTCAATGGTCGCGTCTAACCTCAAGTTTCCCCAGCAGTGCAACGAGTCCGTTAAAAAAGCAAACAGGATGATGGGGTTTGTTTAAGAAAAATTCATTCAATAATAAAGATGTTATACTACCTTTTATGATAGTTTCGTCAGACCTCATTTGAGTATGCTGCAGTTTTAGTCTCCCACCATGCGAAAGACATTGCTAAATTAGAAGGTGTTCAGCGTAGAGCAACCAAGATTTTTTTTTTTTTACAGCAAAGGAGACAGTTCAAGGGCACACAAAAGCAAACATTAATAAAAAAGCCCATACCACTGCTCCTAAAAAGAAAGAGGTGGCTGAAAGATAGGTCAGTTTCGGGAGGAGAGGTCCTGACACCTCCTCTTGAAAGAGTTTAAGTCAGGCAGGAGGAAACAGATGAAGGAAGAGTGTTCCAGAGTCTAGCGTGAGGATGAAAGAGTGAAGATGCCATTAACCCTGCATAAGGGGACCAGATAGGATGAGCATGAGAAAGTCGAGTGCAAAGGGGCTTAGGGGGGGAGGAGCAGTTAGCAAGTTCAGAAGAGCAGTCATGGAAATATCGATAGAAGATAGAAAGAGAGGCAACATTGCGGCGGAATTTAAGAGTAGAAGACTATCAGTATGAGGAGGAGAGCTGATGAGACGAAGAGCCTTAGCTTCCACTCTTTTTGGTCCAGAAGAGCTGTGAGTGGAGCCCCCACACATGAGATGCATACTCCACGATTCCTTCATTACGAAATAAACCCACGAGGAAAGTCTGTCACATCTAAACCTGTTTTCTTGAAAACGCCGCCCAGAGAAAAACTGATCGAGCGCTTTAAAATACTTAACGGTTTCACCAACGTGGATCCGTCCAAGTTGTTTGTGATGGATGATACGACGCGAACGATAAACAATGGCGCTAAACTCAAATGTAGATGTTCATTCAGATTGCACAACAGTCTTCTTCACTAATGCTGTCGTTCGAGGTCGGAACAGATTACCACCATCAGTGGTGGTAACCGATTGCATCGTTTAAGAATAATCTTGACCGCTATCTCTCCATCTAAATGTTCACTATGTCAGTTTCAACATCATGGTATCGCATAACAACCGTCACTTATGTTTAGGACAGACACTTAGGCTGGGACCTAGGCATGTGGTCTGCTATCATGCAATTCTATGTAATCTCTCTCTCTCTCTCTCACACACACACACACACTGGCTACACACACACACACACAGAGTTAGACTGACTGACAGACATAAGGCCACACATACATAGACAGAAAAACAGATCTGAGGCCGACAGAATACTTTAGCAGCCTCAGTGGAAGATTCTGAGCCTGGAGACTTGGGGAAACTTAGGACTTAAAATTGCTGCTGACTGACCGCCCTGCCCGGCAAGAGTGTCAAGAAGGTCCAAGATTGAGGATAATGAAGAGGGAAGAGGAATTGATGATTGACTGATTGATTGAATGACTGCGGGATTGATTGACTAAGTGCGATTGATTGACTGACTGATTGATTGATTGGGGATTGATTGATTGGTTGATTGATTGTGAATTGATTATGGATGAACGAGGAGGAAAAGTGGATTGATTGACTGGTTGATTTTTGGCCATGTTGAGGTGGTAGGTGGTCTTCAATATACTTAGAGCAGTCAGTCTACCTGTTGGTGGCACAGAGCGTGGTAAGATATGTTAAGCCCCTCTCTCTTCTCTCTCTCTCTCTCTTGGTATTGACAGGTCAGGGAACTTATGGAGGCAATAGTAAGAAAACGTCAAAAATCATACAAACGTATTTTAATTCTCTTTTTCTTTCTTTTTTATTCAATATTCTACAACTTTGCCGGTGTGTGTGTGTGTGTGTGTGTGTGTGTGTGTGTGTTTACAACAAAGGAGACAGCTCAAGGGCACACAAAAAACAATAATAAAAAAAAGCCCGCTACCGTTGCTCCAAAAAGAATCCAAAGAGGCAACCGAAAGAAAGGTCAATTTCTGGAGGAGAGGGGGTGTGTCCTGATACCTCCTTTTGAAAGAGTTCAAGCTGGCAGGAGGACATACAGATGAAGGAAGATTGTTCCATAGTTTACTAGCGTGAGGGATGAAAGAGTGAAAAATGCTGGTTAACTCCTGCATAAGGGCTTTGGAGACTATAGGATGAGCATAAGAAAGTCGTGCAGCGGGGCCATGGGAGGGGAGGCATGCAGTTAGCAAGTTCAGAAGAGCAGTCATGGAAATATCGATAGAAGATAGAAAGAGAGGCAACATCATGGCGGAATTTAAGAGGTAGAAGACTATCAGTAGGAGGAGGAGAGCTGATGAGACGAAGAGCCTTAAACCCACTTCTGTCCAGAAGAGCCGTGTGAGGGGAGCTCCCACACGTGAGATGCATACTTCACACGTGTCTGTGTGTGTGTGGGTGTGTGTGTGTGAGAGAGAGCTATAGTGAGAGAGAGAGAGAGAGAGAGAGAGAGAGAGAGAGAGAGAGAGAGAGAGAGAGAGAGAGAGAGAGAGAGAGAGAGAGAGAGAGAGATACAGGCAGACGGAGAGAAACACACACACACACACACACACACACACACACACACACACACACACACAAACACCCCCCCCAACCCCCACACCACACACACACACACAAAGAACGCAAAAACGAAAACTCAATATCAATTATTAAAAAAAAAAATCACATCCACCACAAAAAAAAAAAATGCATCACAAAAAAACACCGCAACAAAAAACGAAAAAAAAAAGAATAATAAAACAAAAACGCAGCGGTCGGTACTGAATTCACTGGCACGTTTCAATTTTCGGCCACGTCGTAATACGAGTCCGTTGTCTTGTTCACGCCTCCCGGACTGGTGGCAACGACGAAGAGTGGGAGGAAGGCTAACCAACACCCACAACAAGTACATAATGACTCACACGCTTATTACTGTGTTGGTCAATGAGGGATAGTTATTATTTGCCCAATGGACCAGGGGCGGAGAGGGGGTTGAGGTAAGGGAGAATGAAGGAGAGGGGATTGCATGAGGCGTGATTGTGTCGGGGAGAAGGGGGTTGGGAGGTAGAGAGGAGTTGGCGAGAGGGGGTCGGGCAGGGCTGAGAAGTAGGTCGGGTGAGGTGGGAAGGCATGTGGATTAATTCTGAGGTCCATATTAACAAACTTTTCGAGGCAGAGTTGTCAGTTTCCATGGGTGTTTTCCTGAGCCTGGCGGTAGTTTTGCAAGCTTCCGCGCCGTGAAAAACACTTTTGACAACTCAACGTTTAATACTTAGGTCGCTATTATCAAACTCTTCGAAGCCTTAGTTCATCGATTGTAAGAACTCGCAGAGGTTTTAGGAGTTTCCATGGTGGTTTCTAGCTGGGCGGTAGTTTTGCAAGGCTTCCGCGCCATGAAAACACTCTGACATCCCAACGTTTAATACTTAGGTCGTTGTTATCAAACTCTTCGAAGCCTTAGTCCATCTACTTCAAAAGGCTCTCAGAGAGGTTGTAGGGGTTTCCATGGTGGTTTCCTGAGCCTGGTAGTTTTGTGAGGCTTCCGTGCCATGAAAACTCTTGACAACCTGACGTTTAATACTTGTATCCCTATTATCAAACTTCGAAACCTTAGTCCATCTATTTATTAAGGCTCAGCAGATGATGTAGGGGTTTCATGGGTGGTTTTTGAACAGGGCGGTAGTTTTGTAAGGCTTCCGCGCTGTGAAAACACTCTTGACAACTCGACGTTTAATACTTAGGTCCATATTATCATACTCTTCGAAGCCTTAGTCCATCTATTGACAAAGGCTCTCGCATATGTTATTGGATTTTCCACGGTGGTTTCATGACCCTGGAGGTAGTTTTGTAAGGTGCCGCGCCGTGAACAGGAAAACACTCATGACATCCCAACGAAGCTCCTCTCTGGCCTTGAAAACGTTCGTAAATAAGAGCCGTAAACGTTCGATAATGCGAGTGATAAACCTCGGAGTAAATACTGCAGCCAGGCAAGAGGAACAGTTAAGCATTAAACATCAAGAAAAACAATCTATATTAAGCCAATGAGTCGGGAGGTCATACTTTTTTTCTGTATTAATTTATTCTAAATGAAAAGGCTGTTAATTATTTTTGTAAGTGTCGTACAATTAAAAGCGATGGACAGACTAGTTTTAAAACGGGATTTGAGTTGTTATTATTTAGTGAAATACTGATGAAAGGTCAATGCACTTAGAGAAACTTGAGAACTCCCTCCCTCCTCTCTCAAACACACACACACACACACACACACACACACACCCACACATTTTAGTTCCTTTATTCTCATACACTTTGGCTCCTCACAACAATTATTTCCCAATGACAAAGGATATGAGTCGATGTTTTTTCACGTTCATGGTGCAGAAGCCTTTTCAAACATCACTAGGCTCATGATACTACCATGGAAAAACCCACACAACCCCTACTAAGCCTTATAAACTACCCATGGAAAAACAAACACAACCTCTACCAAAGTTTATAAACTACCCATGAAATACCCACACAGCCTCTACCAAAGCCTTATAAAACTACCCATGGAAATACAAACACAACCTCTACCAAAGCCTTATAAACTACCCATGAAATACTAACACAGCTTCAACCAAAGCCTTATAAACAACCCATGGAGATGCCCACACAACCTCACTAAAGCCTTATGAAACTACCCATGGAAATACTAACACAACTCAACCAAATGGAAATACTAGCACAACCTCTACCAAAACCTTTAAAACTACCCATGGAAATACTAACATAACCTCTACTAAAGCCTTATAAAACTTACCCATGGAAATACTAACACAACCTCTACGAAACCTTAAAAACTACCCATGGAAATACTAACACAACCCCTACCAAAGCCTTATAAAACTACCCAAGGAGATACCCACACAGCCTCTACCAAAGCCTTATAAAACTTAACCATGGAAATACTAACACAACTTCTACGGAAAAAACCTTATAAAGCCACCCATGGAAATACTAACACAACCTCTACGAAAGCCTTATAAAATTGACCATGGAATACTTGTAGCAGCCACTGCTCAAGCAGTCGCGTGCTCTTCCAGGAAACGGAAAATGGGGCGTTGCATAGACTCATTGTTCATTCTTATTTTGTGTCAATGTTTTGTTCGTGCACCCGTCTCGCTGTTTCTTGTGCGTCTAATTGTTTATCTCTTGTTACTTGTTTATCTTCTGTCCGTCCACGTCCTCTTGTCGTCCATTCGTACACATTGTTCTACATACACCCACACTTAAATGTTAACTCACAAACAACATTCACATTAAACGCATACACAAACAAACACCTATCCTATGTGTTGTCCTTGTCGTGATGAGCTGTGTAAGTTTTGTCTATCAAAGCAACCCTGGCGGATATGACTTTCTATCCGTGAACCGATTAGCACTTAGAACACTCGTTACCACCAACAATTGCGACCCCTGGAGTGTTGCTATGGTTCAAGGTGGCTTACAGCTGGTACTGTTTTTAAGGGCACTCTCTCCAGAGTGGAGGACCTGGGCAGGGTAACTTGTCCATCTGTCCGCCCTCTCCTGGGGCAAAAATCCTCACCTCCATTCGGGGTCTGTGGGGTTGAGCACTCAGGTCGGGAGAAACATTACGCCACAGGCGTAGTTGCCACCTTCAGGGCCTTCCCTGCCCTCCCTAGGCGCCTTCTGCGCCTTCCCCAGGCACCCTCTGTGCCTCCTCAGGCACCCTCTGTGCCTGCTCCAGGCACCCTCTGTGCCTCCCCCAGGCCCCCTCTGTGCCTCCCCCAGGGACCCTCTGTGCCCTCTTCCAGGCACCCTCTCTGTGCCTCTTCCAGGCACCCCTGTGCGCCTCTTCCAGGCACCCTCTGTGCGCCTCTCTTCCAGGCACCCTCTGTGCCTCTTCCAGGCACCCCTCTGTGCGCCCTCTTCCAGACACCCTCTGTGCGCCTCTTCCAGGCACCCTCTGTGCAGCCTCTTCCAGGCTCCCTCTGTGCGCCTCTTCCAGGCTCCCTCTGTGCGCCCTTCTAGGCTCCCTGTGTGCGCCTCCCTCCAGGCATCTTCAGCGCCCTTCAGGCATCTTTGTGCCCCATGGTGCTTCTCCCGGCGCTCACCCACCCACCCCACCCCTCCTCCCTCCCTGCTTTCTGCTGGTCCGGCGACTGAGACACGCACACCGTGTGACACTACACAGACTCAGTGAATACTCAAACACAGTGACGACATTACTTGAGACACAGTGCCACACCAGTGTACACGCCACACACAGACTCGGTGTACACGCCATACAGACCAGTGCATACGCCGCCACACACCACACACAGACTCAGAGAGACACGCAAACACAGTGTGACACCCCACTGGGATTACTAGCTGCCCCTGGATTAACCACCGCCTCCTGGATCTACCACCGCCGTCTTGGATTATCCTACACTTGTGGATCCTTGTACAGTGCAGTGTGTCCAGCACAGTTCAGTGCAGCAAGTCCCCAGCAACAGTTAGTGTCACAGTGTTACCCACTAAGCGTACAGTGTTGTAAAGTTACAGTGCCTTTTGAACACTGGTTCACTCCCCGAGCCACAGAGGCCCCTTCACGTGCCAGCGCCTACAGTACACGCAGTTCGTTTTACCCACGGACTGCCGCGGCTCCTGCACATGCTAGCGCCCCTAACTTTCAGTTCGCTGTGGCCCCCGGCTCACTGGCATCTAGCGCCTTCCCACGCAGTCGTTCGACGCACTCACAACTGCCACGGCCCCTGGCACATGCTAGCACCCCTCACTCCCCAACTTGTGGCCCCTGGCACGCTGGCATCTATCTAGTGCCTTACCACGCAGTTGTTCGACACCCTCACGGACTGCCGAGGCCCCCTGGCACGCTGGCAGCTGGCGCCTTTAATACACGCAGTCGTTCTACTCTCACTGACTGCCGAGGCCCCTGACACGCTGTCAGCTAGCGCCTTCACACGCAGTTCCTTCGACGCTCTCGGACTGCCATGGCCCCCAGCGCGTTTATGCCAGTGCCTATTGCCCATCTCCACGCCACTCGACTTCACCATACCTGACGACGACATTCAACACTTCCTCAACAACAGCGGTGTCCTTCAGAGCACCACTCTTCTGCTCAGGACCAGTCTACATGGTTTGCGATTTGGGAGTGCGGATTCAAGCCTTCCAGGATCTATTAAACAGCCAACCACCAACTCACCGCAGCCCACCTTACGCAGCCCACCTCACGCAGCCCACCACGCAGCCCACCTCACGCTGCTCAACTCCTCGCTGCTCAACCCTCGCTGCTCAACCCTCGCTGCTCAACTCATCGCTGCTCAAACTCAACTCACGCAGCCCACCTCACGCAGCCCACCTCACGCTGCTCAACTCCTCGCTGCTCAACCCCTCGCTGCTCAACCCCTCGCTGCTCAACTCATCGCTGCACTAACTCCAGCTCGACTCACCGTAGCTGTTGTAACCACATTACTCACTCCAGCTCGACTCACCGTAGCTGTTGTCACCGCATTACTCACTTCAGCTCGACTCACCGTAGCTGTTGTCACCGCATTACTCACTTCAGCTCGACTCACCGTAGCTGTTGTCACCGCATTACTCACTCCAGCTCGACTCACCGTAGCTGTTGTCACTACACTACTCACTCCAGCTCGACTCACCGTAGCTGTTACCGCATTACTCACCCAGCCTGACTCACCGTAGCTGTTGTCACTGCACTACTCACCCAGCTCGACTCACCGTAGCTGTTGTCACTGCACCACTCACTCCAGCTCGACTCACCTGTAGCTGTTGTCACTGCATTACTCACTCCAGCTCGACTCACCGTAGCTGTTGTCACTGCATTACTCACTCCAGCTCGACTCACCGTAGCTGTTGTCACTGCACCACTTCAGCTCGACTCACCGTAGCTGAACACTACTCAACGCAACTCTACTCAGCGCAACTCACTGCGCAACACTACACACCGCAACGCATCAAAGTTCCGCCACAGCGCCTCCGCACCTGGAAGATTTCGTTCCTCCTTCCTCGTCACTGGGGAGAGTATTTGTAGCAGCCACCGCCTGCAGTCGCGTGCTCTTCCAGTGAAAACGGAAATGGGGCGTTGCAGCATAGACTCATTGTTCATTCATTTTGTGTCAATGTTTTCGTTCGTGCACCCGTCTCGCTGTTTCTGTGCGTCTAATTGTTTATCTTCTTGTTACTTGTTTATCTTCTTCTGTCCGTCCACGTCCTCTTGTCGTCCATTCGTACACATTGTTCTACACATACACCCACACTTAAATGTTAACCACACAAACAACATTCACACAAACGCATACACAAACAAACACCTATCCTATGTGTTGTCCTTGTCGTGATGAGCTGTGTAAGTTTTGTCTAATAAAGTAACCCTGGCGGATATGACTTTCTCTATCCGTGAACCGATTAGCACTTAGAACACTCGTTACCACCAACATACTAACACAACTTCTACCAAAGCCTTATAAAACTACCCATGGAATACTAACACAACCTCTACGAAAGTCTTATGAAACCGCCCTATGGAAATTAACAAAACCTCTACGAAAGCCTTATAAAACTACCCATGGAAATACTAACACAACCTCTACCAAAGCTCATAAACTACCCATGGAAATACTAACAACCTCTACGAAAGCCTAAAGAACTACCAATTGAAATACGAACACAATCTCTACAAACCTTATGAAACTAACATGTAAATAGTCACAAAATATATACAAAAGCCTTATGAAACTACAAATGGAAATACTTACAAAACCTCTACCAAATCCTTATAAAACTACCCATGGAAATACTAACACAGCTTCTACGAAAGCCTTATTAAACTACCCATGGAAATACTCACACAACCTCTACGAAAGCCTTATAAAACTACTCATGGAAATATTAACACAACCTCTACGAAAGTCTTATAAAACTACCCATGGAAATACTAGCACAACCTCTACCAAATCTGTCATCTGTCCCTACTTCTTCTCTTTTTGTTCCTCCTCCTCTTCTTCCTCCTCTTGTTCCTCTTTGAAACTGTGGAAGTTCAAGGACCTCAATGCCATGGAAAGAGGAACCGTCGGAAGAAAAAGAAACCAAAAAGACGGACAGAAAAGGAAGAGGAGAGGAACACAAAGAAACATTAAAGGAAGAACAAACAACAGCAGACCTGCTGGTCTCCATGAGGTTGTTTGTGACAAGCTACACTAACTATCTAATCAAAGGTGGAAGATGAAGGACAGCAAAGGCGAAGGCTCCTCCCCAATTCCCATCCTCCAACCAAAGCTGGCAGGAAAGGAAAAGAACCATGCAGCATGGAAAACTGCATGGAATTTATGTAGGAAAGAGGAAAGAACTACCATTACTGCTACCACTAACCGGGCGATAAAAGTGACAAGGACACCAGTATTCGAAAGAACTTAACGTTATTATGACAATGAGTAATATCTTAGTTGTTGGTTGATTCAAAACACTTATCTAATCTATTCTTGAAGGCCGTAACTGTTGTACTATCAACGACATCACAAGGTAGAGAGTTCCAAACATTAACAACTCGATTGAAGAAGAAGTGTTTTTTTGACGAGAATCTTTTACCACTTATCTTCAAATTGTGATTTCTTCTTGTTCTATTTGATCGATCAATTGTAAAGTAATCTTCCGCATTAATATCACTGAATCCTTTGAACATTTTAAACACTTCTATTAGATCGCCTCGCATTCTTCGTTTTGATAGGCTGAATAAATTTACTTTTGCCTTTGTTCATATGACAAATTTCTCAACCTAGGAATCATCTTTGTTACTCTTCGTTGGACCCTGTTCCAACTTTTCTATGTCTTTTTCTGTAGTAGGGAGACCAAAACTGTACACAGTACTCTAGACGGGGTCGAACCAACGAATTATAGTTTTAATATTACTTTTTCCGATTTATTATTAAAGACTCGTCCGATGAAGCCAACCAATTTGTTTGCAGTTTTAACTACCTCTGAACAATGCTGACCGGGGTTTAAATCGTTGATATAGTGATTCCAAGATCCTTTTCTTTACTTACTGCAGAAAGTTGTTACCAGTCATTACGTACCGAACGCGATTGTTATTTTTCCGATGTGCAACACTTTACATTTGTCAACGTTAAATTTCATTTGCCATTGATTGGCCTAACGTGCTAGTCGATCTAGATCTGATTGCAAAGCTTCTTCGTCGAGTGTCGCAGTTACTTTACTAGAATTTTTGTGTCATCAGCAAATTTTGATACTTTGCAAGTGAGCCCATCATCGATATCATTAACATAAATTAAGAAGAGCATGGGGCCAAGCACTGATCCTTGAGGTACGCCGTTTTGACATCGAGCCAGTTAGATGTAATAATGTTTAGAACTACTTCTGTTTCCGCTCAGAGAGCCAGTCCACAAGCCAATTGTGAAGGTTACCTGAGATATTGTGCGCCAGTAGTTTGGTTGAGCAATCGTTGGTGGGGGACCTTATCAAATGCCTTTGAAAATCCAGATATATGATATCTACTGATCTGCTTTCATCGAACACTTCAAAAATATAGTGAAAAATCAAGTAAGTTAGTCAAACACGATCGTTTACTACGGAAGCCATGTTGCGAATTATTTATTATATTATTTTCGAAGAATTTCACCATATTGTCGCGAATGGTAGTCTCCATTAACTTACAAACAACAGATGTCAGGCTAATTGGTCGATAGTTTCCTGGATGAGACTTGTCCTTTTGAAAATTGGTGTGACATTTGCAAGTTTCCAACTGACGGAACTTTCCAGCTGTTAAAGATTTATTGAATATGATGGAGAGCGGTTTACAAATTTGATGTTTGATTACTTAAGACCCTAGGGTAATTTTGTCTGGACCAGGAGCTTTGTTACTTTAATCTTTCAATTGTGCGTAAAATGTCACTTTCTACGATGAGCACGCCACTTAACATCTTTTCGGTCCTTCTAACCTCCGGCGGTTGAGGTGATAAACAATCTTCGTCGGTAAATACGGATGAAAAGTTATTTAGATTGTAGCCATTTTATTTTCATCGTTCGTGTGGTTACCATTTTCATTAGCAAGCGGTCCGATACCACAAGTGAGTGACTTTTTTATTGTTTACATAGCTGAAAAATTCTTTAGGATTAGATTTACTTGTTTCCGCTATATAATCTTCAATATTTTTCTTGCTTCGTTTTTTTAATTTTGGTTTCGCGAATTCTGTCCAACTCTAGTTTGTCAGCCTGCTCTGAGATGATATGTACCTACTGTATACGCGTTTTTTAAGAGATAGGCTATTTTGAATTTCGTTATTCCACCATTTGGGTTTCTTTCTTAGAAGCTGAACGTCTGTTACGATAGGTACGCATATGCTTATGGCATTGTTCAATATTGTGTGAAGGCCCCCAAGATTTATCAATATCTGTTTCCGCCGTGATTTCAGTCCAGTCAGAATTATTTAGAATTGATCGGAGTCTTGAAATTCGCCTCTGATAATCAGGCACCTTTTCTTTACTAGGAGTTACTTTACTTTCTTTCATATTGATGAAATGTGATTGTTCGGTGATCGCTAGAACTAAAAATTGACCAACATTTACTTGTTAACTAGATCAGCTGTCGCTGAAAGATAAGGTCAAGTATATTATTTTCCTGAGTCGGTTCTTGAACGTGTTGATGTAAATCACTTATTAAATTTGTGTACAGGTCGAGCCCTGTATGATAGTTCAACGGTTCACCCCATCTTTTCACTGGCAAGTTAAAGTCCCTAACAACTACTGCCTCGCAACTGTTACTTGTTTCTAATAATAATTCACTTAATGCGTGGTCGATATCAAGAGTCTGCCTTTGGCGGTCTGTAGATAAGTCCACTACTATTTTAGTAAGGAGGAGGAGGAGGAGGGAGGGTGGTAAAGGAATGGGGAAGGAAAAGGCAGTGAAGAGAAAGCTGGAGAGATGGAGGAGAGAGAAGAGGGTAGATGTAGAGGAGTAGGGAGGAGAAACTGAGAAAAGTTGAGGAAGTGAGGAGAGGTGAAGAAACAAACTGAGGAGAAAAAAAAAGAGAAAGATAAGGAGGAATGAAGGTAGGGAAAAGGGAAGAATGGAGCAAAGGAGAGAGAGAGAGAGAGAGAGAGAGAGAGAGAGAGAGAGAGAGAGAGAGAGAGAGAGAGAGAGAGAGAGAGAGAGAGAGAGAGAGAGAGATGCCTTTATTTTCTTAAAAAATATTAAATTAATGAAAACCATGTAACAGGGAAAGAAGGAAAGAAAGGAACGAGAGAATGAGAAATAAGTGGAGGTAAAGTAAGAGAAAGAAATGAGATATAATGAAGCTGGTAGGAGGAGCGGATGGAGGAAAAGCAGTAACGGAGATGAAGAACAAGAGAAATGAAGGAAGGACGAAGCAGCTAACATGAAAAGGCGAAACGAAAAAATTAGAGGAAGAGAACAAGAACATGAAAATAAAATTGAAGGTAAGATGGAGGAGTGAAAAGAAGGAATAACCAAAGTGAAAGAAGGAAAACGGAAGAAATGAGCAAGAGGACAATAATACAGACAGATGAAAATTATATTAAACTCGAAAGAAAACAAACTAATTATGAAAAGAACTCGAGTGTGAACACAAACAATTAAGTTAGTGAGAAGGTATTAGGAAAAGAAAACTATACAAAATACAATACACAGAAGAGTGAGAGAAGAAAATGGAATGACGATGATAGAAATAAAAGACAAACCGTGAACAGATATACACCGAGAAAAAGAAGAGCAACGGCGATAAAAAGATAAACAAGGCAAAATGTAAAGAAAAAATGTAGAAGAAGAAGAGGAAGAGGTTAAGATGAGAAGGAAAAGGCAATAAGGAGGTGGATTAAGGAAGGTAAAAGGAACACAGAAGGAGCGAGATACTGAGAAAAAGCTAACCAATAGAATATAGAAAGTTAGGAAAAGAAAGGATATATGGTAAAGGAGTAACACGCACAAAGGAATTCAGAAAATAAAGGAAAGAAGAAGGGATACAGAGAAAAGAAAAAAGGTGTGAAAGAAACTCTGAAATACCTGGTGAACTCTGAGGAAAAGATCAATGGTGTGGAAGGAGGAGGGGAAAGAAGAGAAAGGAGAGGAGATCAAGGAGGGGAATCGGAAAGGAGGTGGAAGAAGAGTGAAAGAGACGCGTAAAAAAAAGAAGATATGGAGATACTGGAAAAGGAAGAGGCAAAGAAGAAGAGGAAGATAAAGAATAGAAGGAAGAGGAGGAGGTGGAGGAGGTGGAGGAAGAAGATTAAAGAGACAAAATTTGATATCACATGAGGAGAGGATTGTGTTAGTATGTGAATATGTGTGTGTGTGTGTGTGTGTGTGTGTGTCACGTCTCACTTCCCTGATTGATGAACTGTGCTTATTGTGTGTGTGTGTGTGTGTGTGTGTGTGTGTGTGTGAAAGAGAGAGAGAGAGAGAGAGAGAGAGAGAGAGAGAGAGAGAGAGAGAGAGAGAGAGAGAGAGAGAGAGAGAGAGAGAGAGAGAGACGGGCTTGAAATATTAAAAATAATCGATTCTACAAAACTAAGTGAATTGAAACAAATGGAAATGTTACGCTCGTGAACATGATTCTTCGAACGATTTGTTCTTTTTCGCACACGATTTGTTAAACTCTCTCTCTCTCTCTCTCTCTCTCTCTCTCTCTCTCTTTAAAAGCGCCTCAAGGAAGAAAAGAAAGGAAGAGTAAAGGAGAGAAGGAACATGCCAAGAAGAAAGGAAGAGCAGACGAACACTGAAGCGAGGCAACAAAGAATATTCACGCAACTTGAAGGAACAGGTGAAGGAGTGAAGGAAAATGATTAAGAAAATAAGAGGAAGGAGAAACAACAATATGAAGGAAATATTGAAAGGTGTCAAATAAAGAAAAAAAATATGAAAGCAACTCAAATGAATAATAGATTTTAAAAGTCAGAAAGGTTAGGAAAAAGAAAGTAATGGCTGAACGAAAATGGAAACGTCAGTCGAACAAAAGAACAGACCTGTGAAAACTCACCATTGAAACTTAATTAGAAGAGAGAAAGAAACACTAAGAGGAAAAAGAGGAAAAATGATAAGAATGAAATTAGAAAAGAGTCAATAAATGTATGAATAATTAAACAAAGAAACGGAATAAAGAAATATAAGTAAATACAAGATGAATACACGCACAAATATTAGGGAGATGTGAAAACGAGGAATATTTTCAGGTCCAGCGTCATTACATACTGTTTTGTTATAATTATGTGTTCTCCATATTTGATAGGCTAGTGTCACACATTCACGATCTTGACTCGACGTTAGAAAAATGTCACGCTGCCAGACGTACGTTAAAATCATCGTAAATAGATCCCCAAATGTCGATCATTGCCGACGTCGAAACGACGTTGTCGAGACGTTGCTGAGAGGGACATCCAACGGTGATTGCTTTACTGCCGACGGTGGCAGATGTCGGAAGGGCGCTGAGTGTTTAGAAATTTCCAAAAGTGTCGGCGTGTGACCTGACGTCGGGAGGCGTCGAGTCAAGATCGAATGTGTGACACTGGCCTTGCTGTCTTTGGTGCATGTGTTCCTCATAACAGATTATACCACACAGTGTTTGGCTGGTGTGTGTTGAGGCTTTGTTCTTTTTCCTTACTATGCAAGGAAGAGAAGTTGTTGCTCGCTCTCAGCATCAATTTGTTGATCAAATGCAAAAGGAATACAGAGGTGATTTTAGGAAACTATTTCCGGTGCTGCTCTGAAGTCATAACCATTTTCACTTCATTTCAAAGTGCTGCCTTGGCCCTCATTTGGTGTTCGCTGCGTAATGGTTTAAGCTTTCCAGGAACAGCTGCATTGCATGTTTAAACAGGAAATGGGATGATTAACAAAATTAAAGTACATAAGATTAATGGAAATGTTTGATAATCTCTTCAAGAGCAAGTTTATAACTTGGTTTTATATATATATATATATATATATATATATATATATATATATATATATATATATATATATATATATATATATATATATATATATATATATATATATATATATATATATATATATATATATATATATATATATATATATATATATATATATATATAAAAGCCTGAATAGGTTATAGTATATGTGTACTGTTTTAGGGCTCCTACATGTGTGTGGAGGATATTATCAACGTCATCCTGAGTAACGAGCAGCACTCCAGCTGGTGGCCACACAAAGGGCACGCAAGAAGCTCTCAGCCTGCCCCTTGATGCCACAATTCCCCTGATGCCGGCCTGGTGCACCTCCTTGTACGCCTCCTGGAGAGGCAGATAAGTGAGTGTGTGGCCTGAGTGCTGTAACCAGAGGCCAGGTTCAGTGATGTCTATTTATCCTTTTTTAGAAATGAAACTTTCAAGAGAGGAATACCAAGGCTTAAACTGAAATTGATCACCTCCTTGACATGTATTATGTCCATAGGAGCAGCAGTTGTGTTCACATATTAATTTGTTTCTGCTCTTTTAGCTGCCTCCTTTAGTTTATAAAGGAAAACTGTAAAACTGAATTCACAAAAACGGTTTTGCACCTAATTTGGCGACCATTACTGTTATTGTGTGTAGATTACTTCACGACGAACGTGTGGAGATGCGCGTTATCTGATGGCTGCCAAGCGCACTGCCGCAGCCCCGCCCCCACACGTTCTATAAATGTTCTTTCTGACCCATTCATAAATACAGCAAGGTTAAGCATTCTGTGGCATCCAGCCCTGAGTTGTATCGTTCCCTGCTGTGAGGGTCTCTGCGTTGAAAACGTGAAGGGGAAACATGAAGTCTTAAGATGAAGAGAATAGGAGGAGAGGGTATGGTGCCGCTTCTTTGATGCCAGAAGCTTCCTGCTTTGCTTTTTATGCGTTGTATGAAGAAATGATTAGCCTGAAGTTTGTTCCTGCATGTAATCCACGGTGTGTTTGGCTCTCCCACCAGCCCTTCGGGTGCTGTCGTATCGTTTGTCGGTGCCAGTTGCTCGCTCTTTCCGCACACCAACGTAAGGCGATGCAAAGCAAGCTCGTGGGGCGCCGGGAAATGACTGCTTGGCGATGTCCCTAAACTACAAAGACTTGTCTATTAAGGTCTGTGCATTGTACAAATCCCTTCTTTGGAAAAGTCATTGGACCAGACACAGAGGTAAGTTCCCATGAGGATGATTTCTTACATTTTATAATGGCTGCTCTACCATTCAGTGATTTATTCTTTCTTCACTGCAAAAACCTGCTAATAAAGTGGAACAGTAAACAAATGTTTATAAGAGAAAGCGAAAAAAGAATAAACTGGTTCTTCAGTATCTTCAGTCCTGTAGCATCACTGCATCATAAATGAATGTATTGCTAAGGAGTGTAGGATACACAGGTCTTTGTTGAGCAGGCATGAAAAGGCAGTGCACCAGGTGGAAGGCCACAGCCACAGACGGTAATAAAGTGCTGGTACACATACGGTGATGGAGGCAGTGGTAGCGGGGAACAGGGTTATAACTTCTGTTGGCTGCTGGAAGGTGTTTGAAGTTGATGGGTACTTTGAATTATGAGGAACTACTTAGAGTAATGTAAAGACTAGATCTCCAATTCTCAGGTCTGAGGAGACATGTATCTTAACATAAATTCCTTAGTCATTCATTCATTATTGTCTTGTAGAAGACACAACAAAACCCGGTGAGGTGATTATTCCCACCCGGACCGCTTCCTGCATGTGCATCAGTTATTTTGTGTCAAGTACCAGTGGGAGTATATTATAGGTTAATATGGCTCGTTAATATTCACCAAACAAGGGTTTAAATGTCTTCTATCTTCCTCAGACTGCTTGAGATCAACGAGGTGGACTGCCTGGGCCAGATGACTGAGGAGGCGGGGTGGACTGGACAAGACTGAGGATTGCAGCAATTAACGACAACGAGGCCGTCGTAATGAGAAGGCCCTGGATGGATATTTCATCGAGAGAAGTGTTCCAAGGCGAGGAGGAGGGCTTCTT
The DNA here is from genome assembly GCF_024679095.1 of Eriocheir sinensis. NCBI lineage: Eukaryota > Metazoa > Arthropoda > Malacostraca > Decapoda > Varunidae > Eriocheir > Eriocheir sinensis. The sequence goes on from NW_026111524.1 coordinate 176,756, forward strand.
GAGGTGAAGCAGCACCACCAGTGGCCAGGCGTACGACTTCTCTGCCGTGAACAACGTGCCTGAGGGTGGATTCTTCTAGGACTTCCAGCAAAAAGTTCAAGTAAGGAGGAGCAGAAAGGCAGGTGTGTGTTCCATTATGAATAATGATAATGCCCAACTGTCAGGACTTCACAGTGTGTGTCTGGCAAGGGATATGTTAAGGCAGGTGTGTTCCACGGCGGAATAATGTGATAATGTATTCAACTGTCGATCTAACTTGTTCAAGTATGACCAGGCATGTGGCATAAGCCTTACTGGGCCTCTGTGGACCAAGGCTGGTGCCTCAAATGTTTTACTCAGCCTTCAGTGGACTCCGCTATGCCTTCAGTGTTTCACTAACAGTGGACCCGCTGGTGCCCCTCAGTGTTTTACTGCCTTCAGTGGACCCGCTGGTGCCCCAGTGTTTTACTGGGCCTTCTGCGGGACCCGCTGGTGCCTCAGTGTTTTATTGGGCCTTCAGCGTGACCCGCTGTTGGTGCCACAGTGTTTTATTATTGGGCCTTCAGTGACCCAAGCTGGTGCTTCTCAATGTTCTACTGGGCCTTCAGTGGACCCAGGCTGGTGCCTCAATGTTTTAATGGGCTGAAAAGGACCCACAGTTTCACTACTTTACTACTTCAGTGGACCCGCTGGTGCCCTCAATGTTTTATCAAGCCTTCAGTGGACCCATCAGCCTCTAACTGGGCTCTTATCATTTCAGTGGACCTGCTACATGCCTCAATGTTTTATCATTTCCAGGTGACCTGCTGGTGCCTCTGCATAATATTGGCCTTCAGTGGACCTGCTGGTGCCTCAGTGTTTTTTATTGGGCCTTCTAGGTGACTCCAGTATGGTGCCTCAATGTTTTATTGGGCCTTTCAGTGGAATCCTGCTGGTGCCTCAGTGTTTTATTGGGCCTTCAGTGGACCTGGTGCCCTCATGTTTTATTACCAGGACCTGCTGAAACAAGTGTTTTATTGGGCCTTCAGTGACCCAAGGTTGCCTCAGTGTTTTATTAAATTTCAGTGACCCGAAGGTTGGTGCTCAATTATATAGTGCTTTTATTGGGCCTTCAGTGGACCTTGCTGGTGCCTCAATGTTTTACTGGGCCTTCAGTGGACCTGCATGGTGCTCTCAGCAGTTTTACTGGGCCTTTCAGTGGACCTGCATGGTGCCTCAATGTGTTTTACTGGGCCTTCAGTGGACCCATGCTGGTGGCCTCAATGTTTTACTGGGCCTTTCAGTGGACCTGCTGGTGCCTCCAATGTTTTACATTGGGCCTTTCAGTGTGACTTGCTATGCCCCCAATGTTTTTATCATTTCGTGACCATGTTGGTGCCTCAATGTTTTGACTGGGCCTTCAGTGGGACCTCACTGGTGCCTCACATGTTTTATTGAGCCATTTCCAGTGGACCTGCTGGTGCCTCACAATGTTTTATTTCTCTTGGCCTTCAGTGGACCTAATTGGTGCCTTCTGTAATGTTTACTGGACCTTTCAGTGGACCCGCTGGTGCCCCAATGTCTTACTTCTCTGGGCCTTCAGTGGAATTCATGGTGCCTCAATGTTTTATTGGGTTTCAGTGGACCTGCTGGTGCCTCAATGTTTTACTGGGGCTCTTCCAGTGGGACCTGCTGGTGCTCCCCTCAGTGTTTACTGGGTTCTCAGTGGACCCAAGGCTGGTGCCTCAGTGTTTTACTGGGCCTCTCAGTGGACCTGCTGGTGCCTCTAATGTTTTACTGGGCCTTCAGTGGACCTGCTGGTGCTCTCAATGTTTTACTGGGCCTCGGCAGTGGACCTGCTGGTGCCTCAATGGTTTATCAGTTTCTGGGCCTTCCAGTGGACCTTGCTGGTGCCTCAATGTTTTATTGAGCCTTCAGTGGACCCACTGGTGCTCTTTCAATGTTTTACTGGGCCTTCAGTGGACCCACTGGTGCCTCTGGCAACAAGTTTTACTGGACCTTCAGTGGACCCTGATGGTGCCTCAATGTCTCACTGCTTCCTTCAGTGGACCTGTACAGCTCAACACGATTGGCCTTCAGTGGACCTGCTGGTGCCTCAATGTTTTACTGGGCTCTTCAGTGGACCTGCTGGTGCCTCACAATGTTTTACTGGGCCTTCAGTGACCCGCTGTTGCCTCAATGTGTTTACTGCCTTCATGGACCTGCTGGCGCCTCAGTGCGTTTCACTGGGCCTTCAGTGGACCTGCTGGTACTCAGTGTTTTACTGGGGCCTTCAGTGGACCCGCTGGTGCCTTCAGTGTTTTACTGGGCTCTTCAGTGGACCCGCTGAAAGCCTCAGTGTTTTACTGGGCCTTCAGTGACCCGCACAGCCTTCAGGGTGCGAAGTTCGCAGTGTTTTACTGGGCCTTCAGCGGACCCGCTGGTGCCCTCGGTGTTTTACTGGGGCCTTCAGTGACCCGCTGGTGCCTCTTGTGTTTTACTTCGGGCCTTCAGTGGACCCGCTGGTGCGTCGGTGTTTTACTGGCCTTCAGTGGACCTGCTGGCGTGCCTCAGTGTTTTACTGGCCTTCAGTGGACCCGCTGGTGCCTCGGTGTTTTACTGGGCCTTCAGTGGACCAGCTGCGCCTCAGCAAGCATTGGGCCTTCAGTGGGACCTGTTGGTGCTTCGGGTGTTTTACTGGGCCTTCTGCAGTGACCTGCTGGTGCCTCGGTGTTTTACTGGCCTGAAGTGATCTGCTAATGCCTCAGCAGTGTTTTATCACCTCTGCGTGACCTGCTGGTGCCTTCGGTGTTTTTACTGGCCTTCAGTGGACCTGCTGGTGCCCTCAGTGTTTTATCAGCCTTCAGTGGACCTGCTGGTGCTCTCAATGTTTTACTGGGCCTTCAGTGGACCTGCTGGTGCCTCTGTGTTTCACTGGGCTTCAGTGGACCCGCTGGTGCCTCAGTGTTTTACTGGGCCTTCAGGACCCGCTGGTGCCTTCACACCACTGGGCCTTCAGTGGACCCGCTGTTGCCTCAGTGTTTTACTGGGCCTTCAGTGAATTGCTGGTGCCTCAGTGTTTTATTACCTTCAGTGGAGCTTTTTAACAGGTGCCTTCAATGTTTTATCACTGGCCTCTTCAGTGGAGCCAATACTGGTGCCTCAATGTTTTACTGGGCCTTCAGTGACCCGCTGGGTGCCTCAGTGTTTTTACTGGCCCCAGTGGACCCGCTGGTGCCTCAATGTTTTACTGCCTTCAGTGGACCCGCTGAGTGCCTCACAGTGTTTTTATACTGGGCCTTCAGTGAATTCCACTGGTGCCTCAACGTTTTACTGGCCTTCAGTGGACCGAAGCTGGTGCCTCAATGTTTTCCACTGGGCACTTCAGTGGACCTGCTGGTGCCTCAATGTTTTACTGCCTTCAGTGACCCGCTAAGTGCCTCATAATGTTTTACTGGGCCTTCACAGTGGACTCACTGGTGCCTTCTGTGTGTAAGCCTTCCAAAATTGTTTGCTTGATAGGCTGAAGCTGAGGAATTCTGTGGATTACTTCTTTCATATATCTGGTAATGGCTTTTTACCTTTTAATTTCTTTTTTTCTTCCAATAAATTTATCTTTATAACTGCCTAATGCATTTGACGCAAAATGATATTTGTAATATGGGACCAAATAAATTCCTGCCAGATGAGGATGAAAATACCTTGATCATCCAGTGCACAATGTGGTCCTTCAACCTGTCAAAGATATTTTCCATATCAATAAAGTTAAAATAAGTTGTCTTGGTGCAAATTATTCTCCAAAAGTTATTAAAAAGTTTCTTCACGCATTTTATTGATTTTTTTCATGATAGGTTAGTTAAGGCACTTTTGTGAAGTACTGTGGGTTATTAACTATACAGTGAGTAATGTTGAGGGTTGCTTACTTTCCTTCGAGTTTTCATTCACACGTAGTCACGTACAGACACTCCCAGGCCTGACGCTGGAAGGCTGTGCAGTGTGACTGCCACTAAACACCGACATGTCCTAAGCTTCCTGACGAGGACCGGTGACTGCTACATAGACATTATTTCTTATAATTTCATATATATATATATATATATATATATATATATATATATATATATATATATATATATATATATATATATATATATATATATATATATATATATATATATATATATAGTCTTGTAGGCAGTATATAGTTTGTTCGTTTTCACACTGGCATATTGTTTTATCTGTGCAATGACTTTGCTTATGGAGCTCAAATAAATATGGGCCAAGCAATAGTCGTAAATCACGGAAGTTTCTAAATAAATTCACCTGTACTAATTAACGGGCTGGGGTTTACCAAGAGGTCCCTTTAGACCAGTGAGTTTCAGAGTTGTTATAGACTGTCTAGAGTCTGTATTCTAGACAGTATACCGGGCGTTTTAGTCAAAGTAATATATAAAAAAGACAAAACGCCACTGCCCAGTGGTTGATAACGCTGGGAATCCCAGCATTGTAAGCAGTGGCAGATCCAGCCCAGGTATGGGGGCTGTACGAGATTATATGCCATAACATACTATTATATATATATATATATATATATATATATATATATATATATATATATATATATATATATATATATATATATATATATATATATATATATATATATATATATATATATATATATATATACAGTAAAGTAGCTATCCATCTATGCTGCTACGCGCGCTTTTTACAAATGGAAATACGATAATGTTCGCAGATTTCATTTATTTGTTTTGTACATTTATATTTCTTTTATTATTATTATTATTATTATTATTATTATTATTATTATTATTATTATTATTAATAATAATATTATTATTATTTCATATTATTATTATTATTATTATTATTATTATTATTATTATTAACATTATTATTACATTAATATTATTATTATTATTATTATTATTATTAGTAGTAGTAGTAGTAGTAGTAGTAGTAGTCGTAGTAGTAGGTATTAGTAGTAGTAATAGTACAGTAGTAGTAGTAGGTATTGTTATTATTATTATCATTATAATTAGTAGGCTAGTAGTAGTGTTCAGCAGGAATGATACCCCAGATCTCAATGAATCTTGAAAGCGCGGCTAAATTTAGGTTCTAAAGGGGGAGGGGGGCGCCTCTGCCCGATCCGCCGTGCCACTAACTGAAAGGAATTTGTGCTGTTCCTTTTGCACGACGCCCTTATAGATACCGCCGCCAAGTTCTACATAATTATGCTTCCACCTCGACCCGCACAAACTGCTCAGTGCTTGGGGGAGTTTCTGACCGCCCTCCCTCTCCACCCTCCCACCGATAGCAAGTTGGCCCTGGACAACCCTCCCAGCCTTCGTAGTACCTCCTTCCTATCTAGGGTAGGCAGGCACTGTTAATTTGAGTACCGGCAATAATTGGTACTAAAAACTCCATTCCCGGTAGTACCGATCAAGTTACCCACCTGCAAGGCAAATTGCACCCGCATCTTAGGTGCTAAAGGTACTTTACCGTACCTTAGCGGTATTAACGAGATGGCACTTAGCGGTACTAACGATACCGGTAATCAGTTCTGAACTTATACCCGTCTCCCCAGTGCCGCTAAGGAGCTGTGCTGCTTTGGTTTCGGAATCGCTAGTGCAGCTTCAGGAATACGCACTCGGCATCTCTTTGTCGCCTCAAGAGGGCGCTGCTCATCGTGCAGTTCACGCTGAGTCAGTGTGTGTCAGGAGAGCGGAGCTGCCTTTAGCCTGCTGCCCACCCTCGACGTGTTCATTCTCGACGCCACGCTGGCAATCCTTCCTTCCGCATCCTGGGTAGCGCCAGCGTTAGCCTTAGTTAGGTTAGAGCTTAGTGCTGCAGCGTGCTTGTGTGAATGGGCTTTGCTGTGTGGTGCGAGTGTTTTAAGATTTCCTGTAATAAAGGCAGTACTGAGGTGCACGTTCAAGGCCCCGCCGTGAACTCCTTTCTGAGCCCTGGAGGTCTCTTCACGGGTGTAAGGCCAAGCACTTAATGAGGGGTCTTCAAGAAGTACCTCAAGGTGAGTGGGTAAGTCTTCAAGAAAACCACCCAACATATACCTTCGTCAAAATTTTGTTAAAGCGTAACAGGTTAATTATTCACCTCATAACATGCCCACTGCTGCTTTGGGGTGAGTCGTTGTTGAATGAAGGCTGGCCTTATTGAACTCCATCCTTCATGATCCTTCGAACAGTCACCTTGCAAGGACACTGCAATAATACTCTGCTGTTTTTCTATTACCTGCATTGCCACTTATACAGGTCCCCTGATCCTCTCTCTGCTTCTTTTTACACACTTTGCTTTTCAACGGCGCTAGCATTTATAGGTGAGTCAATCTTGTCTTGCTGCCTCCCGACGGGGGCTCGCGCCAACTTCGGGCCCTTTTTCCTTCCAGACATCTTTTCGTATTGCTTCTCTAGCCTCTTTGTCTCTTTCTAATTTGGTGTCGCAGTTTATTACGTTCTTCCGTAATCTCTGAGGCTCCAGTACGTGGCTCAAAAGTCTTCTGGCGAGTAGGCTATGGTTTCTTCATTTTCTTACTGATAATGTCCATTCGTTGGATAAAAAGTCCTGCAGTTCATTATACATTTTTCAATTTGTCCCCTGGGCCAGAGTGAATAATTACTTTGTCAGAGACTGTCAGATTTTTGTTTTAAATGAAAAGGTGGGTTGGAGAGGCAGTGCACATTGAATGTAATACGAAAACTTTGTGAAAATGGTGGATGAAGATTGATTTACAGTATTATGTCTCTAAATCAATTGAAGAAAACGAAACAGTCAGGGTTGAGAAAGTGTTGCCATTTCAATGGTTCTACAGAAGATCTGGGCTATCCGGAAAATTTCATACACTGAAAATTACGTAACGGCAGAATTTGGAGAAAGAATATATGGAATGGCCCTCAGCGGGCGCTGCTTCTTCACTGTGAGGTGAAGCATTGGGGTAGGGGTGAGAGCTTAGCCGGTGTCTGGATAGTAAGTCCACTCAAAACATTCTCGTCTCAGATCGTCGGAGAGTAAATGAGCTTGTCTGCCTTATTTCTTCCACAGGTCAGCAGTTTACTTATTCAATCAAGGCAGTATATAAACTAAGCGATGTATGTATAGGTTTCTCATAGAAAAAAAAACACCAGCATTTCCTTTCTTTGTCTTATTCCGTAGTTGATTTGAGATGAATGTTCCACACCTGCCTTGATCCCTCACACTTCTCTCTGTATAGTATTCAATACATTCACCATGGCCTTACTTTTTAATGTAGAAGGATGGCCTTCTATGTAGAGCGTCTCAGATGTGTGATCAAAACTCACTATGAGAAAAACAGAAGGAAGTATTGGGCAGAAGGGAGAAAAGCCTGCATCACACCCATATAACAGTGCAGGTTTCACGGACGCTCAACTAAACTGTGTTACAACTGCCATGTTATTAAGTAGAGGTATATTAATCAGTAGATGGAGAAAATGGGGCATACAGGTCAGGCACCAATTACTGAGAGGGGTTTTGGTTCCATGTTTTTCGGGAGAAAAATGGCTGGAGTGGTGGAGATGTCTTTGATCACCAGAGATGAAAAAACGACTAACAAGAGGGAACAAATGGGATACAAGATAACTCTTTAAGAGAGAGAGAGAGAGAGAGAGAGAGAAAGAGAGAGAGAGAGAGAGAGAGAGAGAGAGAGAGAGAGAGAGAGAGAGAGAGAGAGATAATGGAGAGAGATTAAAATGAGGGGGAATGCTTATACTTATTTAATGTGTATCTTGCATATATATTTTATACAAATTTCTATTATCTATTATCTATTTTCACAAATACATGGCCTCTTTTCTATGATATATTTTGTTTATTTATTTTATTTGACACAATCATATTATTTGATATATTTTGTATATGTATTTTTATACGTATTTAGTATACCTCTTATAAGTGTATTTTAGTATATATATTTCTATAGAAATTCATTTTATTTTATGTGTATTCGTATATATATTTTTAAACAAATTACATTGTTTTATATGTATTTTGAACCTCTCTTCAATACAAATTTTACCTTGTGTATATATACATCTTGTATATTTATTTCAATACTAATTTTAAATATTTATGTGTATTTTATAAATTCTTTAAAGAATGTGATAATTTTGGGGAATTTAAATCTTTATTTTCATACAAATTTACATTATTTTATTGATATTCTGTATTTATTTTGACATGATTTTACATTATTCTATTTATTTTTTGTACATATTTTTTATACACATTTACATTATTTAATGTGTATCTTGCATATTTACATACAAATTTACAAGTTATTTTAAGTGGTATTTGTTTATATATTTTCATTCAAATTTACATTATTTGATGTGTTATTTTGTATATGTATTTCAATGGCCAATTTACCTAATTTTATGTATTTTGTATATTTCTTTTCAAACAAATTTTAAATTTTTTTGTGTATTTTTGTATATAGTTTTATACAAATTTAGGTTATTTATGTATTTACTTACATTATTTAGTGTGTTTTGTATATATCTTTTATGCTAATTTACTTTATTTCATGCAAAAAAGTATTTTTGTACATATATTTTTCTAGAAATTTGCGTTATTTGTATATGTTTTCACCTTACAAATTTACATTATTTTATTGCTATTTGCTTATTTATTTTGATAAGAATTACATGATTATATATGTGTATTTTGTACATATTTTTTTTTTTTTGTTTTTTTATACGTATTAACATTACTTTAATGTGTATGTTTGTTTATATATTTTTAAACAAAACTACGTTATTATATGTATTTGACATAAATATTTTGATACAGATTTACATATTTTAAGGGTATTTTGTATGTACATTTCAATCTAAATTTAGTTTATTTTAGCTTTCGTATTTTGTATATATATATTTTCATACAAATTTAATAACTTCTGTGGTATTTTTGTATACAGTTTTATATTAAATTACGATATTTTTATGTGTATTTGTATATTTATATTTATACAACATACTTTCTTTTTACTGGTATTTTGTTTATTTATTTTGATGATTTTATGTATTTGTATTAATTTTTTCACACGTATTTACTTCATTTTATGTGTGTTTTGTATATATTTTTATAGAAATCAACGTTATTTTACGTGTATTCGTATATATATTTTGAAGCAAATTTATATTGTTTTATGTATTTTGCATATCTATTTCATTGCCACAAATTTACTCCATTGTATGTGCATTTTTTATATTTATTTTATAAAATTTTAATATTTTATGTTTATTTTTGGTATATATATTTTTATAAAATGTGTTATTTTATGGCTATTTCAAATTTTTATTTCATAAAACTTTAAATTATTTGATTAATATTCTGTATTTATTTTGATGATTTAACATTATTCATTTGTGTTTTGAATATATTATACATATTTACATTATTTAATTATTATTTAGTATGCATATTTGATACAAATTTACGTTATTTTAAGTGTATATGTTATATATTTTCATTCAAACTTCATATTTTATGTGTATTTTGTATATGTATTTCAATACAAATTTAATTTAATTTTATGTATTTTGTATATTTATTTTTATACAAATTTAAATTTTTTTGTGTATTTTTGTAAATAGTTGGTCTAACTTAGGTTATTTTATGAGTATTTAAATATCTATTTTCATACAAATACACATTTTTAATATATTGTTTATTGATTTTGACGAGAATTTTTAAAATTATTTAATGTGTATTTGTATATATATTTTTATACGTATTTACATTTCATGTGTATTTGTATATATATTTCTATAGAAATTACGTTATATTATGTGTATTCGTATATAGATTTTTAAAACAAATTTATACTTTTATGTGTATTTTGGCATATTTTTCACTGCTAAATTTAATTATTCTATATGCATTTTGTATAATTTAATACAAATCTAATTATTCTATGTGTATTTTTATACAAATATGCTTATTTTATGGGTATTTTGCATCTTATTTCTTCATACAAATTTACGTTATTTTATTGATATTCTGCTCATTCATTTTGGATACGATTTGACATTATTCTATGTGTATTTTGTAAATATTTTCATACAAATTTATTGTTATTTATGTATTTGCTTATATATTTTGGACACAAATTTCAATATTTTTATGGGTATTTTGTATATACATTTCAAACAAATTTCACTATTTTATGTATTTTTGTATATATTTTATTACAAATTTTAGTTATGTTGCAGTTTTGTAAATTAATTTTATTCAATATATATTATTTATTGAGCTTGTTGATTTATATTGGATATGAATTTACATTATTTTGTATCTGTATTTGTATATATATTTTATACGCTTTTACATTATTTAATATTTTGAATATATATTTTATACAAATTCATGGTATTTTATGTGTATTTGTATATATATTTTTATATAATTTTACATTATTTTATGTGTATTTTGTACATATATTTTTTTACAAATCTACCTTATTTTAAATTTATTTTGTATTTGTATTTTCTATATTTATATTTATCCAAATACACATTCTTTTATTGGTATTTTCTTTATTTATTTTAATTCGAATTTACATTATTTTATGTGTATTTTGTATACATTTTTTTATACGTATTTACTTATTTTCATGTGTATTTTGTATATATATTTTTATAGAAATCTACGTTTTTTTATTTGTATTCGTATATATATTTTGAAAAAAATTTACATTGTTTTATATGTATTTTTGCATATCTCTTTCAATACAAATTTACCTTATTGTATGTGCATTTTGTATATTTATTTCAATGCAAATTTAAATATTTTATGTGTTTTTTGGTATATACATTTTTATAAGATTACGAGAATTTGAATAAAATATATACAAAAAACAAAAAATAAATTTCAATTTGTATGAAAATAGATATACAAAATACACATATAATTAGTTAAATTTGTATTTAAATACATGTACAAAATACATAAAATAATGTAAATTTGTATGAAATGAAAACAAATTCACATAAAACTCAAAATAAATAAACAAAATATCAATAAAAGAATGTGTATTTGTATGAAAATAGATATACAAAATACATAAATAACCTAAATTTGTATCAAACTATATACAAAAATAAACAAAAATATTTTAAATTTGTATGAGTAAATATACAAAATACAAAATTAGGTAAATTTGTATTGAAATATACACAAAATACACATAAAATAATGTAAATTTGTATGAAAATACATAAAGAAATACACTTAAAATAACGTAAATTTGTATAAAAATATGTACAAAACACAAATAGAATAATGTAAAATCGTATCAAAATAAATACAGAATATTAATAAAATAATGTAAATTTGTATGAAAATAAAGAAGCAAAATACCTATAAAATAACGCATTTATAAAACATATATACCATAATACACATAAGAAAATTAAATTTGTATTAAAATAAATATACAAAAACACATACAATAAGGTAAATTTCTATTGAATAGATATGCAAAATACATATAAAACAATGTAAATTTGTTTCAAAATATATATACGAATACACATAAAATAACGTAGATTTCTATAAAATATATATACAAAATACACATAAAATGAAGTAAATAAGTATAAAAAATGTATACAAATTACACTATATATAATGTAAATTAGTATCAAAATAAATATACAAAATACCAATAAAAGAATTTGTATTTGTATAATTATAAATATACACATAAAATAACGTAAATTTATATAAAACTATATACAAAAAATACAGTAGTATTTAATTTGTATGAAAATAGATATACAAAACAATTTAAATTGTTTCAAATTCAATAAACAAAATTCAGATAAAAGAAAGTATATTTAGAAATAAATATAAAATACACATAAAATAACGAAAATTTGTTTGAAAATATATATAAAAAATAAACAAAAATAATTTCAATTTGTATGAAAATAAATATACCAAATACACATGTATTTTGTATATCTATTTTCACACAAATTTAATTACTTTTTTGTATTTTTGCATATAGTTTTATATAAATTTAAGTTATTTTATTTGTATTTTGTATATTTATATTTATACAATACACATTCTTTTATTAGTATTTTGTTTATTTATTTTGATACGAGTTTACATTATTTTATGTGTATTTTGTATAACTTTTTTATACGTATTTACTTCATTTTCTGTGTATTTTGTATATTTATTTTCATACAAATCTACGTAATTTTATATGTATTCGTATATAAATTTTTTTTTAAATTTACATGGTTTTATATGTATTTTGCATATCTATTTAGATACAAATTTACCTTATTGTATGTGCATTTTGTATATTTATTTTAATACAAATTCAAATATTTTATGTGTGTCTTGATATATTTATTTAAAAAAAAATGCGTTATTTTATGGGTATTTTGCATCTTAATTTTCCTACAAATTTACATTATTTTATTAATATTCTGTGTATTTATTTTGATACGATTTTATATTATTCTATTTGTGTTTTGTATATATTTTTTTTATACATATTTACATTATTTAATGTGTATTTTTTATATATATTTTATACAAATTTACGTTATTTTAAGTGTATTTGTTTATATATTTTCATTCAAATTTACATTATTTTATGTGTATTTTGTAAAGGTATTTCAATACAAATTTATCTAATTTTATGTGTATTTTTTATATTTATTTTCATACAAATTAAAATTAATTGTGTGTATTTTTGTATATAGTTTTATACAAATTTAGGTGATTTTTTGTGTATATTGTATAACTATTTTCATACAAATTTACATTATTTTATTAATATTCTGTGTATTTATTTTGATACGATTTTATATTATTCTATTTGTGTTTTGTATATATTTTTTTATACATATTTACATTATTTAATGTGTATTTTTTATATATATTTTATACAAATTTACGTTATTTTAAGTGTATTTGTTTATATATTTTCATTCAAATTTACCTTATTGTATATGCATTTTGTATATTAATTTTAATACAAATTTAATTATGCTATGTCTATTTTTGTATATGTATTTTTATAAAAATATGCTTTATTTTATGGGTATTTTGGATTTTTATTTTCATACAAATTTACATTATTTTATTTATATTCTGTTTATTTTTTTTTAAACAATTTTACATTATTCTATGTGTATTTTGTATATCTATTTTTATACGTATTTACTTAATTTATGTGTATTTTTTATATATATTTTTATAGAAATCTACGTTACTTTATGTGTATTCGTATATATATTTTGAAACAAATTTACATTGTTTTATATGTATTTTTGCATATCTCTTTCAATACAAGTTTACCTTCTTGTATGTGCATTTTGTATATTTACTTCAATACAAATTTAAATATTTTATGTGTATTTTGGTATATATATTTTTATAAGAAATGCGCTATTTGATTGGAATTTTGCATCTTTATTTTCATACAAATTTACATTATTTTATTAATATTCGGTGTATTAATTTTGATACGATTTCACATCATTCTATTTGTTTTTTGTATATATATTTTTTTTATACATATTTACATTATTTAATGTGTATCTTGCATATATATTTCATACAAATTTATTATCTATTATTTATTTTCATACAAATACACATTCTTTTCATGATATTTTGTTTATTTATTTTGACACGAATTTACCTAGATATGTATTTTGTATATATATTTTTATACGTACTTACATAATTTCATGTGTATTTTGTATATATATTTCTATAGAAATCTACGTTATTTTATGTGTATTCGTATATATATTTTGAAACAAATTTACTTTGTTTTATATGTATTTTTGAATATCTCTTTCAATACATATTTACCTTACTGTATATGCATTTTGTATATTTATTTCAATACAAATTTAAATATTTTATGTGTATTTTGGTATATATATTTTAAAAAAATGCGCTATTTTATGGGAATTTTACATCTTTCTTTTCATACAAATTTACATTATTTTATTGATATTCTGTGTATTTATATTGATAGGATTTTACATTATTCTATTTCTTTTTTGTAAATATTTTTTTATACACATTTACATTATTTAATGTGTATCTTGCATATATATTTCATACAAATTTACGTTATTTTAAGTGTATTTGTATATATATTTTCAATCAAATTTACATTATTCTATGTGTATTTTGTATATATTTCAATACAAATTTACCTAGTTTTATGTGTATTTTGTATATTTCTTTTTATACACATTTTAAATATTTTTGTGTATTTTTGTATATAGTTTTATACAAATTTAGGTTATTTTATGTACGCATTTACTTTATTTAATGTGCGTTTTGTATATATATTTTTATACAAATTTACTTTATTTTATGTGCATTTTTGTACATATATTTTTTTAGAAATTTGCGTTAATTTATGTATATTTGTATATGTTTCCTCATACTAATTTACATTATTTGATTGCTATTTTGTTTATTTATATAAATACGAATGAAAATAGATATACAAAATATACATAAAATAAACTAAATTTGTATTGAAATATATATACAAAATACATAAAATAATATAAATTTGTATAAAAATATTTTAACAGATGCGCATAAAATGACGTAAATTTGTTTTAAAATATACAAAATACACATTAAATAATGTAAATATGTATAAAAAAATATATACAAAACACAAATAGAATAATGTAAAATCGTATCAAAATAAATACGCAGAATATTAATAAAACAATGTAAATTTGTATGAAAATAAAGATGCAAAATTCCCATTAAATAAAGCATTTTCTATAAAAAAATATATACCAAAATACACATGAAAAAATTAATTTGTATTAAAATAAATATACAAAATAGACATACAATAAGGTAAATCTGTATTGAAATAGATATGCAAAATACATATAAAACAATGTAAATTTGTTTCAAAATATATATACGAATACACATAAAATAACGTAGATTTGTATAAAAATATATATACAAAATACCCATAAAATGAAGTAAATACGTATAAGAAAATGTATACAAAATACACATAAAATAATGTAAATTCGTATCAAAATAAATACACAAAATACCAATAAAAGAATGTGTATTTGTATAAATATAAATATATAAATACACATAAAATAACGTAAATTTGTATAAAACTATAAAAAAATACACAAAAGTAATTAAATTCGTATGAAAATAGATATACAAAATACAGATAAAATAAGCTAAATTTGAATTGAAATGTATATACAAAATACAATATTTTATGTGTATATTTGTATATGTATATAGGTTATTTTATGGGTATTTTGTATATATATTTTCATCCAAAATTACATTATTTTTTGGTATTTTCTTAATTTAATTCGATACGAATTTAGATTATTTCATAGGTATTTTCTATACATATTTTTATACTCATTTACATTATCTAATTTGTTTTTTGTATATATATTTTTATGCAAATTTATTTTATATTCATTTTTGTACATATATTTTTATAGAAATTTGCGTTATTTTATGTATATAGTTATATAAAAATTTACGTTATTTTATGTGCATGTTGTATATTTATATTTATACAAATACACATTCTTTTATTGCTATATTGTTTATTTACATTGATACGAATTTACATTATTTTGTGTATTTTGTATAAATTTTTTTATACGTATTTACCTAATTTTAAATGTATTTTGTATATGTATTTTAATAGAAATCTACGTTATTTTAAGTGTATTCGTATATATATTTTGAAACAAATTTACATTATTTTATATGTATTTTGCATATCTATTTCAATACAAATTTACCTTATTGTATGTGCATTTTGTATATTTATTTTAATACAAATTGAATTATTTTATGTGTATTTTGGTATCAATAATTTTATAAAAAAACGTAAATTTGTATAAAAAAATATGTACAAAACACAAATAGAATAATGTAAAATCGTATCAAAATAAATACACAGAATATTAATAAAATAATGTAAATTTGTATGAAAATAAAGAAGCAAAATACCCATAAAATAACGCATTTTTTTTATAAAAATATATATACCAAAATACACATTTTGCATATCTATTGAAATAGATATGCAAAATATATATAAAACAATGTAAATTTGTTTCAAAATATATATACGAATACACATAAAATAACGTAGATTTCTATAAAAATATGTATACAAAATACACATAAAATGAAGTAAATACGTATAAAAAAATGTATACAAAATACACATAAAATAATGCAAATTCGTATCAAAATAAATAAACAAAATACCAATAAAAGAATGTGTATTTGTATAAATATAAATATACGAAATACACATAAAATATAAAATAACGTAAATTTATATAAAACTATATACAAAAATACACAAAGTAATTAAATTTGTATGAAAATATATACAAAATACACACAAATAAGCTAAATTTGAATTGAAATATATATACAAAACACACATATTTTGTATATCTATTTTCAAACAAATTTAAATTATTTTTGTGTATTTTTGTATATATTTATTTTTGTTATACATAGAATAATGTAAAATCGTATCAAAATAAGTACACAGAATATCAATAAAATAATTTAAATTTGTATGAAAATAAAGATGCAAAATACCCATAAGATAAAGCATATATTTTTTTTTTTAAATATATACAAAAATACACATAGAATATTTAAATTTGTATTAAAATTAATATACAAAATACACACATACAATAAGGTCAATTTGTATTAAAAAAAACGCATTTTGTTTCAAAATATATATACGAATACACATAAAATAACGTGTATATTGTATATCTATTTTCATACAAATACACATTCTGTTATTGATATTTTGTTTATTTATTTTGACGCGAATTTACATTATTTAAAGTGTTTTTTATATATATATCTTTATACGTGTTTACATCATTTGGTGTAAATCAACGTTGATTTATGAGTATTCGTATATAGATTTTGAAATAAATTTACACAGTTTTATGTGTATTTTGCATATTTTTTCAATACAAATTTACCTTATTGTATATGCATTTTGTATATTAATTTTAATACAAATTTAATTATGCTATGTCTATTTTTGTATATGTATTTTTATAAAAATATGCTTTATTTTATGGGTATTTTGGATTTTTATTTTCATACAAATTTACATTATTTTTTTTTATATTCTGTTTATTTTTTTTTTGAAACAATTTTACATTATTCTATGTGTATTTTGTATATCTATTTTTATACGTATTTACTTAATTTATGTGTATTTTTTATATATATTTTTATAGAAATCTACGTTACTTTATGTGTATTCGTATATATATATTGAAACAAATTTACATTGTTTTATATGTATTTTTGCATATCTCTTTCAATACAAGTTTACCTTCTTGTATGTGCATTTTGTATATTTACTTCAATACAAATTTAAATATTTTATGTGTATTTTGGTATATATATTTTTATAAGAAATGCGCTATTTGATGGGAATTTTGCATCTTTATTTTCATATAAATTTACATTATTTTATTAATATTCGGTGTATTAATTTTGATACGATTTCACATTATTCTATTTGTTTTTGTATATATATTTTTTATACATATTTACATTATTTAATGTGTATCTTGCATATATATTTCATATACAAATTTATTATCTATTATTTATTTTCACAAATACACATTCTTTTCATGATATTTTGTTTATTTATTTTGACAAAATTTACCTAGATATGTATTTTGTATATATATTTTTATACGTATTTACATAATTTCATGTGTATTTTGTATATATATTTCTATAGAAATCTACGTTATTTTATGTGTATTCGTATATATATTTTGAAACAAATTTACTTTGTTTTATATGTATTTTTGAATATCTCTTTCAATACGTATTTACCTTACTGTATATGCATTTTGTATATTTATTTCAATACAAATTTAAATATTTTATGTGTATTTTGGTATATATATTTTATAAAAATCCGCTATTTTATGGGAATTTTACATCTTTCTTTTCATACAAATTTACATTATTTTATTGATATTCTGTGTATTTATATTGATAGGATTTTACATTATTCTATTTCTTTTTTGTAAATATTTTTTTATACACATTTACAATATTTAATGTATCTTGCATATATATTTCATACAAATTTACGTTATTTTAAGTGTATTTGTATATATATTTTCAATCAAATTTACATTATTCTATGTGTATTTTGTATATATTTCAATACAAATTTACCTAATTTTATGTGTATTTTGTTTATTTCTTTTTATTCACATTTTAAATATTTTGTGTATTTTTATATAGTTTTATACAAATTTAGGTTATTTTATGTACGCATTTACTTTATTTAATGTGTGTTTTGTATATATATTTTATACAAATTTACTTTATTTTATGTGCATTTTGTACATATATTTTTTAGAAATTTATGTTAATTTATGTATATTTGTATATGTTTCTCACTAATTTACATTATTTGATTGCTATTTTGTTTATTTATATAAATACGAATGAAAATAGATATACAAAATATACATAAAATAAACTAAATTTGTATTGAAATATATATACAAAATACATAAAATAATATAAATTTGTATAAAAATATTTTAACAGATGCATAAAATAACGTAAATTTGTTTTAAAATATACAAAATACACATTAAATAATGTAAATATGTATAAAAAAATATATACAAAACACAAATAGAATAATGTAAAATCGTATCAAAATAAATACGCAGAATATTAATAAAACAATGTAAATTTGTTTGAAAATAAAGATGCAAAATTCCCATTAAATAAAGCATTTTCTATAAAAAAATATATACCAAAATACACATGAAAAAATTAATTTGTATTAAAATAAATATACAAAATACACATACAATCAGGTAAATCTGTATTGAAATAGATATGCAAAATATATCAAACAATGTAAATTTGTTTCAAAATATATATACGAATACACATAAAATAACGTAGATTTGTATAAAAATATATATACAAAATACCCATAAAATGAAGTAAATACGTATAAGAAAATGTATACAAAATACACATAAAATAATGTAAATTCGTATCAAAATAAATACACAAAATACCAATAAAAGAATGTGTATTTGTATAAATAAATATATAAATACACATAAAATAACGTAAATTTGTATAAAACTATAAAAAAATACACAAAAGTAATTAAATTCGTATGAAAATAGATATACAAAATACAGATAAAATAAGCTAAATTTGAATTGAAATGTATATACAAAATACAATATTTTATGTGTATATTTGTATATGTATATAGGTTATTTTATGGGTATTTTGTATATATATTTTCATCCAAAATTTCATTATTTTTTGGTATTTTCTTAATTTAATTCGATACGAATTTAGATTATTTCATAGGTATTTTCTATACATATTTTTATACTCATTTACATTATCTAATGTGTGTTTTGTATATATATTTTTATGCAAATTTATTTTATATTCATTTTTGTACATATATTTTTATAGAAATTTGCGTTATTTTATGTATATAGTTATATAAAAATTTACGTTATTTTATGTGCATTTTGTATATTTATATTTATACAAATACACATTCTTTTATTGGTATATTGTTTATTTACATTGATACGAATTTACATTATTTTGTGTATTTTGTATAAATTTTTTTATACGTATTTACCTAATTTTAAATGTATTTTGTATATATATTTTTATAGAAATCTACGTTATTTTAAGTGTATTCGTATATATATTTTGAAACAAATTTACATTATTTTATATGTATTTTGCATATCTATTTCAATACAAATTTACCTTATTGTATGTGCATTTTGTATATTTATTTTAATACAAATTGAATTATTTTATGTGTATTTTGGTATCAATAATTTTATAAAAAAACGTAAATTTGTATAAAAAAAATATGTACAAAACACAAATAGAATAATGTAAAATCGTATCAAAATAAATACACAGAATATTAATAAAATAATGTAAATTTGTATGAAAATAAAGAAGCAAAATACCCATAAAATAACGCATTTTTTTTTTATAAAAATATATATACCAAAATACACATTTTGCATATCTATTGAAATAGATATGCAAAATATATATAAAACAATGTAAATTTGTTTCAAAATATATATACGAATACACATAAAATAACGTAGATTTCTATAAAAATATGTATACAAAATACACATAAAATGAAGTAAATACGTATAAAAAATGTATACAAAATACACATAAAATAATGGAAACTGTATCAAAATAAATAAAACAAAATACTAATAAAAGAATGTGTATTTGTATAAATATAAATATACGAAATACACATAAAATAACGTAAATTTATATAAAACTATATACAAAAATACACAAAGTAATTAAATTTGTATGAAAATATATACAAAATACACACAAATAAGCTAAATTTGAATTGAAATATATATACAAAACACACATATTTTGTATATCTATTTTCAAACAAATTTAAATTATTTTTGTGTATTTTTGTATATATTTATTTTTGTTATACATAGAATAATGTAAAATCGTATCAAAATAAGTACACAGAATATCAATAAAATAATTTAAATTTGTATGAAAATAAAGATGCAAAATACCCATAAGATAAAGCATATATTTTTTTTAAATACATATACAAAAATACACATAGAATAATTAAATTTGTATTAAAATTAATATACATAATGCACACATACAAAAAGGTAAATTTGTATTAAAAAAAACGCATTTTGTTTCAAAATATATATACGAATACACATAAAATAACGTGTATATTGTATATCTATTTTCATACAAATACACATTCTGTTATTGATATTTTGTTTATTTATTTTGACGCGAATTTACATTATTTAAAGTGTATTTTATATATATATCTTTATACGTGTTTACATCATTTGGTGTAAATCAACGTTGATTTATGAGTATTCGTATATAGATTTTGAAATAAATTTACACAGTTTTATGTGTATTTTGCATATTTTTTCAATACAAATTTACCTTATTGTATATGCATTTTGTATATTAATTTTAATACAAATTTAATTATGCTATGTCTATTTTTGTATATGTATTTTTATAAAAATATGCTTTATTTTATGGGTATTTTGGATTTTTATTTTCATACAAATTTACATTATTTTTTTTTATATTCTGTTTATTTTTTTTTTGAAACAATTTTACATTATTCTATGTGTATTTTGTATATCTATTTTTATACGTATTTACTTAATTTATGTGTATTTTTTATATATATTTTTATAGAAATCTACGTTACTTTATGTGTATTCGTATATATATTTTGAAACAAATTTACATTGTTTTATATGTATTTTTGCATATCTCTTTCAATACAAGTTTACCTTCTTGTATGTGCATTTTGTATATTTACTTCAATACAAATTTAAATATTTTATGTGTATTTTGGTATATATATTTTTATAAGAAATGCGCTATTTGATGGGAATTTTGCATCTTTATTTTCATATAAATTTACATTATTTTATTAATATTCGGTGTATTAATTTTGATACGATTTCACATTATTCTATTTGTTTTTTGTATATATATTTTTTATACATATTTACATTATTTAATGTGTATCTTGCATATATATTTCATACAAATTTATTATCTATTATTTATTTTCATACAAATACACATTCTTTTCATGATATTTTGTTTATTTATTTTGACACGAATTTACCTAGATATGTATTTTGTATATATATTTTTATACGTATTTACATAATTTCATGTGTATTTTGTATATATATTTCTATAGAAATCTACGTTATTTTATGTGTATTCGTATATATATTTTGAAACAAATTTACTTTGTTTTATATGTATTTTTGAATATCTCTTTCAATACGTATTTACCTTACTGTATATGCATTTTGTATATTTATTTCAATACAAATTTAAATATTTTATGTGTATTTTGGTATATATATTTTTATAAAAAATGCGCTATTTTATGGGAATTTTACATCTTTCTTTTCATACAAATTTACATTATTTTATTGATATTCTGTGTATTTATATTGATAGGATTTTACATTATTCTATTTCTTTTTTGTAAATATTTTTTTATACACATTTACATTATTTAATGTGTATCTTGCATATATATTTCATACAAATTTACGTTATTTTAAGTGTATTTGTATATATATTTTCAATCAAATTTACATTATTCTATGTGTATTTTGTATATATTTCAATACAAATTTACCTAATTTTATGTGTATTTTGTTTATTTCTTTTTATTCACATTTTAAATATTTTTGTGTATTTTTGTATATAGTTTTATACAAATTTAGGTTATTTTATGTACGCATTTACTTTATTTAATGTGCGTTTTGTATATATATTTTTATACAAATTTACTTTATTTTATGTGCATTTTTGTACATATATTTTTTTAGAAATTTGCGTTAATTTATGTATATTTGTATATGTTTCCTCATACTAATTTACATTATTTGATTGCTATTTTGTTTATTTATATAAATACGAATGAAAATAGATATACAAAATATACATAAAATAAACTAAATTTGTATTGAAATATATATACAAAATACATAAAATAATATAAATTTGTATAAAAATATTTTAACAGATGCGCATAAAATAACGTAAATTTGTTTTAAAATATACAAAATACACATTAAATAATGTAAATATGTATAAAAAAATATATACAAAACACAAATAGAATAATGTAAAATCGTATCAAAATAAATACGCAGAATATTAATAAAACAATGTAAATTTGTTTGAAAATAAAGATGCAAAATTCCCATTAAATAAAGCATTTTCTATAAAAAAATATATACCAAAATACACATGAAAAAATTAATTTGTATTAAAATAAATATACAAAATACACATACAATCAGGTAAATCTGTATTGAAATAGATATGCAAAATACATATAAAACAATGTAAATTTGTTTCAAAATATATATACGAATACACATAAAATAACGTAGATTTGTATAAAAATATATACAAAATACCCATAAAATGAAGTAAATACGTATAAGAAAATGTATACAAAATACACATAAAATAATGTAAATTCGTATCAAAATAAATACACAAAATACCAATAAAAGAATGTGTATTTGTATAAATATAAATATATAAATACACATAAAATAACGTAAATTTGTATAAAACTATAAAAAAATACACAAAAGTAATTAAATTCGTATGAAAATAGATATACAAAATACAGATAAAATAAGCTAAATTTGAATTGAAATGTATATACAAAATACAATATTTTATGTGTATATTTGTATATGTATATAGGTTATTTTATGGGTATTTTGTATATATATTTTCATCCAAAATTACTTAATTTTTTGGTATTTTCTTAATTTAATTCGATACGAATTTAGATTATTTCATAGGTATTTTCTATACATATTTTTATACTCATTTACATTATCTAATGTGTGTTTTGTATATATATTTTTATGCAAATTTATTTTATATTCATTTTTGTACATATATTTTTATAGAAATTTGCGTTATTTTATGTATATAGTTATATAAAAATTTACGTTATTTTATGTGCATTTTGTATATTTATATTTATACAAATACACATTCTTTTATTGGTATATTGTTTATTTACATTGATACGAATTTACATTATTTTGTGTATTTTGTATAAATTTTTTTATACGTATTTACCTAATTTTAAATGTATTTTGTATATATATTTTTATAGAAATCTACGTTATTTTAAGTGTATTCGTATATATATTTTGAAACAAATTTACATTATTTTATATGTATTTTGCATATCTATTTCAATACAAATTTACCTTATTGTATGTGCATTTTGTATATTTATTTTAATACAAATTGAATTATTTTATGTGTATTTTGGTATCAATAATTTTATAAAAAAACGTAAATTTGTATAAAAAAAATATGTACAAAACACAAATAGAATAATGTAAAATCGTATCAAAATAAATACACAGAATATTAATAAAATAATGTAAATTTGTATGAAAATAAAGAAGCAAAATACCCATAAAATAACGCATTTTTTTTATAAAAATATATATACCAAAATTAAATTTTGCATATCTATTGAAATAGATATGCAAAATATATATAAAACAATGTAAATTTGTTTCAAAATATATATACGAATACACATAAAATAACGTAGATTTCTATAAAAATATGTATACAAAATACACATAAAATGAAGTAAATACGTATAAAAAAATGTATACAAAATACACATAAAATAATGCAAATTCGTATCAAAATAAATAAACAAAATACCAATAAAAGAATGTGTATTTGTATAAATATAAATATACGAAATACACATAAAATAACGTAAATTTATATAAAACTATATACAAAAATACACAAAGTAATTAAATTTGTATGAAAATATATACAAAATACACACAAAATAAGCTAAATTTGAATTGAAATATATATACAAAACACACATATTTTGTATATCTATTTTCAAACAAATTTAAATTATTTTTGTGTATTTTTGTATATATTTATTTTTGTTATACATAGAATAATGTAAAATCGTATCAAAATAAGTACACAGAATATCAATAAAATAATTTAAATTTGTATGAAAATAAAGATGCAAAATACCCATAAGATAAAGCATATATTTTTTTTAAATACATATACAAAAATACACATAGAATAATTAAATTTGTATTAAAATTAATATACATAATGCACAAATACAAAAAGGTAAATTTGTATTAAAAAAAACGCAAAATACAAATAAAACAGTGTAAATTTGTTTGAAAATATATATACGAATACACATAAAATAGCGTGTATATTGTATATCTATTTTCATACAAATACACATTCTGTTATTGATATTTTGTTTATTTATTTTGACGCGAATTTACATTATTTAAAGTGTTTTTTATATATATATCTTTATACGTGTTTACATCATTTGGTGTAAATCAACGTTGATTTATGAGTATTCGTATATAGATTTTGAAATAAATTTACACAGTTTTATGTGTATTTAGCATATTTTTTCAATACAAATTTACCTTATTGTATATGCATTTTGTATATTAATTTTAATACAAATTTAATTATGCTATGTCTATTTTTGTATATGTATTTTTATAAAAATATGCTTTATTTTATGGGTATTTTGGATTTTTATTTTCATACAAATTTACATTATTTTTTTTATATTCTGTTTATTTTTTTTTTTAAACAATTTTACATTATTCTATGTGTATTTTGTATATCTATTTTTATACGTATTTACTTAATTTATGTGTATTTTTTATATATATTTTTATAGAAATCTACGTTACTTTATGTGTATTCGTATATATATTTTGAAACAAATTTACATTGTTTTATATGTATTTTTGCATATCTCTTTCAATACAAGTTTACCTTCTTGTATGTGCATTTTGTATATTTACTTCAATACAAATTTAAATATTTTATGTGTATTTTGGTATATATATTTTTATAAGAAATGCGCTATTTGATGGGAATTTTGCATCTTTATTTTCATATAAATTTACATTATTTTATTAATATTCGGTGTATTTATTTTGATACGATTTCACATTATTCTATTTATTTTTTGTATATATTTTTTTATACATATTTACATTATTTAATGTGTATCATGCATATATATTTCATTCAAATTTATTATCTATTATTTATTTTCATACAAATACACATTCTTTTCATGATATTTTGTTTATTTATTTTGACCTAATTTTATGTGTATTTTGCATTTTTTTTTTCATACAAATTTAAAAAAAATTGTGTATTTTTGTAAATAGGTTTATACAAATTTAGGTTATTTTATGTACGCATTTACATTATTTAATGTGTGTTTTGTATATATATTTCTATGCAAATTTACTTTATTTTATGTGCATTTTTGTACATTATTTTTTGTGTATTTGTATATGTTTTCTCATACAAATTTACATTATTTTATTGCTATTTTGTTTATTTATTTTGATACGAATGAAAATAGATATACAAAATATACATAAAATAAACTAAATTTGTATTAAAATATATATACAAAATACATAAAATAATGTAAATTTGTATCAAAATATTTTGACAGATGCGCATAAAATAACGTAAATTTGTCTTAAAATATACAAAATACACATTAAATAATGTAAATATGTATAAAAAAATATATACAAAACACAAATAGAATAATGTAAAATCGTATCAAAATAAATACACTGAATATTAATAAAACAATGTAAATTTGTATGAAAATAAAAATGCAAAATACCCATTAAATAACGCATTTTTTTATAAAAATATATATGCCAAAATACACATGAAAAAACTAATTTGTATTAAAATAAATATACAAAATTCACATACAATAAGGTAAATCTGTATTAAAATAGATATGCAAAATACATATAAAACAATGTAAATTTGTTTCAAAATATATATACGAATACACATACAATAACGTAGATTTGTATAAAAATATATATACAAAATACACATAAAATGAAGTAAATAAGTATGAGAAAATGTATACAAAATACACATAAAATAATGTAAATTCGTATCAAAATAAATAAACAAAATACCAATAAAAGAATGTGTATTTGTATAAATATAAATATACAAAATACACATAAAATAACGTAAATTTGTATAAAACTATATACAAAAATACACAGAAGTTATTAAATTCGTATGAAAATAGATATACAAAATACAGATAAAATAAACTAAATTTGAATTGAAATGTATATAGAAAATACATAAAATAATGTAAATTTGTATCAAAATATTTATGAAAATACATATAATAACGTAAATTTGTTTAAAATATATAAACAAAATACACATTAAGTAATGTAAATAGGTATAAAAAATATGTACAAAATACACATATAATCATGTAATTCGTATCAAACTAAATAACAAAATATCAATAAAAAAATGTAAATTTGTATGAGAAAACATATACAAAAACATATAAAATAACGCTAATTTCCATAAAAAATATATGTCCAAAAATGAACGTAAAATAAAGTAACTTTGGATAAAAATATATATACAAAACACACATTAAGTAATGTATATCCGTACATAAAATAACCTAAATTTGTATAAAACTATATACAAAAATACACAAAAATAATTTAAATTTGTATGAAAAGAAATATACAAAATACACATAAAATTAGGTTAATTTGTATTGAAATACATATAAAAAATACATATAAAATAATGAAAATTTGAAACAAAATATATAAACAAATACACATATAATAACGTAAATTTGTATGAAATAAATAATCAAAATACACATTAAATAATGTAAATATGTATAAAAAATATATATACAAAACACAAATAGAATAATGTAAAATCGTATCAAAATATATACACAGAATATTAATAAAATAATAAAAATTTGTATGAAAATTAAAATGCAAAATACCTATAAAATAACGCATTTTTTATAAAAATATTGATACCAAAATACACATAAAATATTTGAATTTGTATTAAAATAAATATACAAAATGCACATACAATAAGGTAAATTTGTATTAAAATAGATATGCAAAATACATATAAAATAATGTAAATTTGTTTCAAAATATATATACGAATACACATATAATAACGTAGATTTTTATAAAAATACATATACAAAATACACATAATATTATGTAAATACGTATAAAAAAATGTATACAAAATACACATAAAATAATGTAAATTCGTATAAATGTAAATAAACAATATACCAATAAAAGAATGTGTATTTGTATAAACATAAATATACAAAATGCACATAAAATAACGTAAATTTATATAAAACTATATACATAAAATAACGCAAATTTCTATAAAATATATATACAAAAATGAACATAAAATAAATTTGCATAAAATATATATACAAAACACACTTTAGATAATATAAATGAGTATAAAAATATGTATACAAAATACCTATGAAATAATCTAAATTCGTATCGAATTAAATTAAGAAAATATCAATAAAATAATGTAATTTTGGATGAAAATATATATACAAAATACTCATAAAAAAACTTAAATACAAATACAAATATACACATAAAATAATTTAAAATTGAATGAAATAAATATTCAAAATAAACATAAAATAAGGTAAATTTGTAATGAAATATATGAAAAAATACACATAAAATAATATAAATTTGTATGAAAATATATATACAAATACACATTAAATAACATGAATTTTTATAAAATTTGTATCAAAATATATACTTATACACACAATAAAAGAACGTATTTTTGTATGAAAATGTATATAATAAATACACAAAATAATTTAAATACGTAGAAAAATATATATACAAATATCACATAAAATAATGTAAATTTGTATGAAAATATATAAACAAATACACATAAAATAATGTAAATTTGGATAAAATATATATACAAAATGAACATTAAATAATGTAAATATGTATAAAAAAAAATACAAAATACACATGGAATAATGTTAAATCGTATCAAAATAAATAAAGAGAATATCAATAAAATAATGTAAATTTGAATGAAAATAAAGATGCAAAATATCCATATAATAACGCATATTTGCATAAAAATATATATACAAAAATACATATAAAATAGTTAAATTTGTATTAAAATAAATATACAAAATGCACGTACAATAAAGAAAATTTATATTGAAATAGATATGCAAAATACACATCAATAATGTAAATTTGTATCAAAATATATATACGAATACTTATAAAATATAGTAAATTTCTATGAAAATATACATACAAAATAGATATACAAAATACACATATAACTAGTTAAATTTGTATTTAAATACATGTACAAAAAACATAAAATAATGTAGATTTGTATGAAATGAAAACAAATGCATTTTATATAAAATATATATACAAAATACACATAGAGTAATGTAAAAACATATCAAAATAAATACACAGAATATCAACAAAATAATGTAAATTTGTATGACAATAAAGATGCAAAATACCCATAAAATAAAGCATATTTTTATAAAAATACATATACAAAAATACACATAGATTAATCAAATTTGTATTAAAATTAATATACAAAATGCACATACAATGAGGTAAATTTGTATTGAAAAAATATGCAAAATACACATAAAATAATGTAAATTTGTTTCAAAATATATATACGAATACACATAAAATAACGCAGATTTCTATAGAAATATATATTCAAAATACACTTGAAATAATGCAAATACGTATAAAAATATATATACAAAATACACATTAAATAATGTTAATTCGTGTCAAAATAAATAAACAAAATATCATGAAAAGAATGTGTATTTGAATGAAAATAGATATACAAAATACACATAAAATAACCTAAATTTGTATAAAACTATATACAAAAATACACAAAAATAATATAAACTTGTATGAAAATAAATATACAAAAAACATATAAAAATAGGTAAATTTTTATTGAAATACATATACAAAATACACATAAAATAATGTAAATTTGAATGAAAATATATAAACATATAGACTTAAAATAACGTAAATTTGTATCAAATATATATACAAAAAAAAACATTAAATAATGTAAATATGTATAAAAAAATATATACAAAACACAAATAAAATAATGTAAAATCGTATCAAAATAAATACAGAAAATATTAATAAAATAATGTAAATATGTATGAAAATTAAGATGCAAAAAACCCATAAAATAACGCATTTTTTATAAAAATATAAATACGAGAAAACATAAAATATTTGATTTTGTATTAAAATAAATAGATATACAAAATACACATAAAATAAGCTAAATTTGAATTGAAATATATATACAAAATACATAAAATAATGTAAATTTGTATCAAAATACCTATACAAATACACATAATATAACGTAAATTTGTATAAAAATATATAAACAAAATACACATTAAATAATGTAAATATGTATAAAAAAAATGTAAAAAATACACAAATAATCATGTAATTCGTATCAAAATAAATAGACAAAATACCAATAAAATAATGTAAATTTCTATGAGAAAACATATACAAAATACACATAAATAGCACAAATTTCAATAAAAATATATATATATATATATATATATATATAAAAAAAAATATATTTATATATATATATATATATATATATATATATATATATATATATATATATATATATATATATATATATATATATATATATATATATATATATATATATATATATATATATATATATATATTTTATCCAAATCTACGTGATTTTATATGTATTTGTTTATATATTTTCATACAAATTTACATTATTTTATGTGAGTTTTGTATATGTATTTCAATACAAATTTGCCTAACTTTATGTGTATTTTAAATATCTATTTTCAAACAAATTTAAATTATTTTTGTGTATATTTGTATATATTTTTATACAAATTTTAGTTATTTTATTTGTTTTTTGTATATATATTTTCCTACAAATATACATTCTTTTATTGGAATTTTGTGTATTTAATTTTTTACGAATTTACATTATTTTATGTGTATTTTGTATATATATTTTTCTATGTATTTAAACTATTTTATGTGTATTTTATATATACATTTTCATAAAAATTTACGTTATTTTATTATGTGTATTCGTATATATTTTGAAACATTTTATACAAATTCATATTTTTTTATGTGTATTTGTATATATATTTTCATACAAATTTATATTATTTTATGTGTATTCTTACATATATTTTATTACAAATTTACCTTATTTTATGTTTATTTTGTATATTTATTTCATTCAATTTTAAATTATTTAATGTGTATATTTGTATTTGTATATAGGATATTTTATGTGTGTTTTCTATATATATTTTCATCCAAAATTACATTATTTTATTGTTATTTTCTTAATTTAACTCGATACGAGTTTAGATTATTTCAAAGGTATTTTGTATACATTTTTTTTATACTCATTTACATTATCTAATGTGTGTTTTGTATATATTTTTTTATGCAAACTAATTAATACATATATTTTTATAGAAACTTAAAACGTTATTTTATGTGTATTTTGTATATGTTTTCTCATACAAATTTACATTATTTAATTAGTTTTTTGTTTATTTATTTTGATAAGAATGACTTGATTATTTGTGTATTTTGTAAATATTTTTTTATACGTATTTACATTACTTAATGTGTATTTTGTTTATATATTTTTTTTACAAATTTACGTTATTATATGTGTATTTGTTAAAAATATTTTGAAACGAATTTACTTTATTTTATGTATTTTGTATATATATTTCAATTCAAATTAAGCTTATTTTGTGTGTATTTTGTATATCTATTTTCATACAAATTTAATTAATTCTGTGTATTTTTGTATATAGTTTTATACAAATTTACGTTATTTTATATGCATTTTGTATATTTATATTTATACAAATACACATTCTCTTATTGGTGTTTTGTTTATTTATATTTATACGAATTTACATTATTTTATGTGTATTTTGTATACATTTTTGATTCGTATTTACTTAATTTTATTTGTATTTTGTATATATATATTTATAAAAATCTACGTTATTTTATGTGTATTCGTATATATATTTTGAAACAAATTTACATTGTTTTATATGTTTTTTGCATATCTATTTCAATACAAATTTACCTTATTGTATGTGCATTTTGTATATTTATTTTAATACAAATTCAAATATTTTATGTGTATTTTGGTATATATAATTTTATAAAAAATGCGTTATTTTATAGGTATTTTGCATCTTAGTTTTCATACAAATGTACATTATTTTATTAATATTCTGTGTATATATTTTGATACGATTTTATATTATACTATTTGTGTTAGGTATATATATTTTTTATACATATTTTCATTATTTAATGTGTATTTTTTATATAATTTCATTCAAATTTACATTATTTTAAGTGTATTTTGTATATGTATTTCAATACAAATTTACTTAATTCTATATGTATTTTGTATATTTATTTTCATACAAATTTAAATTATTTTTTTGTTTTTTTGTATATACATATAGAGTAAATT
The DNA here is from genome assembly GCF_024679095.1 of Eriocheir sinensis. Taxonomy (NCBI): domain Eukaryota; kingdom Metazoa; phylum Arthropoda; class Malacostraca; order Decapoda; family Varunidae; genus Eriocheir; species Eriocheir sinensis. The sequence goes on from NW_026111524.1 coordinate 209,018, forward strand.
TCTATGAAAATAAATATTCAAAATACATATAAAATTATGTAAATAAGTATAAAAATATATACATCAAATACACCTAAAAAAATGAAAATTCGTATCAAAATAAATAAACAAAATTCCGATAATAGAACGTATATTTGTAGTAAAATAAATATACAAAATACACATAAAATTACGAAAATTTGAATAAAAGTATATACGAAAAAACAAAAAAATAAATTTCAATTTGTATGAAAATAGATATACAAAATACACATATAATTAGTTAAATTTGTATTTAAATACATGTACAAAATACACATAAAATAATGTAAATTTGTATGAAATGAAAACAAATTCACATAAAATAATGTACATTTGTATAAAATAGATATACAAAATATACATAGAATAATGTAAAATCGTATCAAAATAAATACACAGAATATCAATAAAATAATGTAATTTTGTATGAAAATAAAGATGCAAAATACCCATAAAATAAAGCATTTTTTTTTAAATACATATACAAGAATACACATAGAATAATTGAATTTGTATTAAAATTAATATACAAAATGCACGTACAATATGGTAAATTTGTATTAAAATATATATACAAAATACACATAAAACATTGTAAATTTGTTTCAAAATATATATACGAATACACATAAAATAACGTAGATTTCTATAAAAATATATATACAAAATACACATAAAATGAAGTAAATACGTATAAGAAAATGTATGCAAAATACACATAAAATAATGTAAATTCGTATCAAAATAAATAAACTAAATGCCAATAAAAGAATGTTTACTTGTATAAATATAAATAAACAAAATACACATAAAATAACGTAAAATTGTATAAAACTATATACAAAAAAAAACAAAAATTATTAAATTTGTATGAAAATAGATATACAAAGGACACATAAAATAAGCTAAATTTGAATTGAAATAAATATAGAAAATACATAAAATAATGTAAATTTGTATCAAAATATATATTCAAATACATATATATTAAAATTAAAATGCAAAATGCGTATATAATAAGGTAAATTTGTATTGAAAAAATATGCAACATACACGTTTACTCATACAAATTTATATTATTTTATTGGTATTTTGTTTATTTATTTTGATACGAATTACATGATTATATGTGTATTTTGTACATATTTCTTTATACGTATTTACATTATTTAATGTGTATTTTGTTTATATATTTTCATACAAATTTACGTTATTATATGTGTATTTGTATAAATATTTTGATACAAATTTACTTTATTTCATGTATTTTGTATATATATTTCAATTTAAATTTAGCTTATTTTGTGTGTATTTTGTATATATTTTCATATAAATTTAATTACTTCTGTGTATTTTTGTATATAGTTTTATATAAATTTACGTTATTTTATGTGTATTTTGTATATTTATATATACAATTCTTTTATTAGTATTTTGTTTATTTATTTTAATACGAATTTACATTATTTTACGTGTTTTTTTACTTCATTTTATGTGTATTTTGTATATATATTTTTATAGAAATCTACGTTATTTTATGTGTATTCGTATATATATTTTGAAACAAATTTACATTGTTTTATATGTATTATGCATATCTATTTCAATACAAATTTACCTTATTGTATGTGTTTTTTGTATATTTATTTTAATACAAATTTAATTTTTTGATGTGTATTTTGGTATATATATTTTTATAAAAAAAAATGCGTTATTCTATGGGTATTTTGCTTCTTTATTTTCATACAAGTTTACATTATTTTATTAATATTCTGTGTATTTATTTTGATACGATTTTACATTATTCTATTTGTGTTTTGTACATATTTTTTTATACAAATTTACGTTATTTTAAGTGTATTTGTTTATGTATTTTCATTCAAATTTACATTATTTTATGTGTATTTTGTGTATGTATTTCAATAGAAATTTACCTAATTTTATGTGTATTTTGTATATTTATTTTCATACAAATTTAAATATTTTTGTGTATTTTTGTATATAGTTTGATACAAATTTAGGTTATTTGATGTGTATTTTGTATATCTATTTTCATATAAATACACATTCTTTTATTGATATTTTGTATATTTATTTTGACGCGAATTTACATTATTTAATGTGTATTTTGTATATATATTTTCAAAATAGCAATCAAATAATGTAAATTTGTATGAGAAAACATATACAAAACACATAAATTAACGCAAATTTCAAAAAAAATATATGTACAAAAATGCACATAAAATAAAGTAAATTAGCATAAAAATATATATACAAAACACAAACTAAATAATGTAAATGCGTACATAAAATAACCTAAATTTGTATAAAACTATATAGAAAAATACACAAAAATATTTAAAATTTGTATGAAAAGAAATATACAAAATACACATAAAATTAGGTAAATTTGTATTGAAATACATATACAAAATACACATAGAATAATGTAAATTTGAATGAAAATATATAAACAAATACACTTAAAATAACGTAGATTTGTATAAAATATATATGCAAGATACACATTAAATAATGTAAATGTGTATAAAAAAAATATATACAAAAATCAAATAGAATAATGTAAAATCGTATCAAAATAAATACACAAAATGTCAATAAAATAGTGTAAATTTGTATGAAAATAAAGATGCAAAATTCCCAAAAATTATCGCTTTTTTTTTATAAAAATATATATACCAAAATACACATAAAATATTTAAATTTGTATTGAAATAAATATACAAAATGCATATACAGTAAGGTAAATTTGTATTGAAAGAGATATTCAAAAATACATATAAAACAATGTAAATTTGTTTCAAAATATATATACGAATACACATAAAATAAAGTAGATTTCTAAAAAAATATATATTCAAAATACATATGAAATTATGTAAATACGTATAAAAATATATATACAAAATACATATCAAATAATCTAAATTCGTGTCAAAATAAATAAACAAAATATCATGAAAAGAATGTGTATTTGTATGAAAATAGATAATAGATAATAAATTTGTATAAAATATATATGCAAGATACACATTAAATAATGTAAATCTGTATAAAAAAAGTATATACAAAAAACAAATAGAATAATGTAAAATCGTATCAAAATAAATACACCGAATATTAATAAAATAATGTAAATTTGTATGAAAATAAAATGCAAAATTCCCATAAAATAGCGCATTTCTTATAAAAATATATATACCAAAATACACATAAAATATTTAAATTTGTATTGAAATAAATATACAAAATGCACATACAATAAGGTAAATTTGTATTGAAAGATATATACAAAAAAACATATAAAACAATGTAAATTTGTTTCAAAATATATATACGAATACAAATAAAAAAACGTAGATTTCTATAAAAATATATATACAAAATACACACAAAATTAAGTAAATACGTATAAAAAAATGTATACAAAATACATATAAAATAATGTACATTCGAACTAAAATAAATAAACAAAATACCAATAAAAGAATGTGTATTTGGATAAATATAAATATACTAAATACACATACAAAATAAACATAAAATAAGGTAGATTTGTAATAAAATAGATGTACAAAATACACATAAAATAATGTAAATTTATATGAAAATATATATATATATATATATATATATATATATATATATATATATATATATATATATATATATATATATATATATATATATATATATATATATATATATATATATATATATATATATATATATATATATATATATATATATATATATATATATATATATATATATATATATATATATATATACATATACACATAAAATACCATTAATCTGTATAAAAATATATATTCAAAATAAGTATTAAATAATGTAAAAGCGTATAAAAATATATATACAAAGTACATATAAAATGAAAATTAAGATGCAAAATATCTATAAAATAACGCATTTTTTATAAAATTATTGATACCAAAAAACATAAAATATTTGAACTTATATTAAAATAAATATACAAAATGCACATACAATAAGGTAAATTTGTATTGAAATAGATATGCAAAATACATATAAAATAATGTAAATTTGTTTCAAAATATATATACGAATACACATAAAATAACGTAGATTTCTATAAAAATACATATACAAAATACACATAAAATTAAGTAAATACGTATAAAAAATGTATACAAAATACACATAAAATAATGTAAATTCGTATAAATGTAAATAAACAATATACCAATAAAAGAATGTGTATTTGTATAAATATAAATATACAAAATGCACATAAAATAACGTAAATTTATATAAAACTATATACATAAAATAAAACAAATTTCTATAAAAATATATGTACAAAAATGAACATTAAATAAATTTGCATAAAAATATATATACAAAACATACATTAGATAATGTAAATGAGTATAAAAATATGTATACAAAATACCTATGAAATAATCTAAATTCGTATCGAGTTAAATTAAGAAATACCAATAAAATAATGTAATTTTGGATGAAAATATATATACAAAATACACATAAAATAACCTAAATACAAATATAAATTTACACCTAAAATAATTTAAAATTGAATAAAATAAATATAGAAAATAAACATAAAATAATTTAAATTTAAATTTAAATTTGTAATGAAATATTTGAAAAAATACACAAAATAATATAAATTTGTATGAAAATATATATACAAATACACATTAAATAACATGAATTTGTATAAAATTTGTATCAAAATATATACTTATACACACAATAAAATAACGTAATTTTTTTATGAAAATGTATATACAAAATACACATAAAATAATATAAATACGTAGAAAAATATTTATACAAAAAACACATAAAATAATGTAAATATGTATGAAAATATATAAACAAATACACATAAAATAATGTAAATTTGGATAAAATATATATCATAAAATAATGTAAATTCGTATCAAAATAAATAAACAAAATACCAATAAAAGAATGTGTATTTGTATGAATATAAATATACAAAATACACATAAAATAACGTAAATTTATATAAAACTATATAAAAAAATTCACAGAAGTAATTAAATTTGTATGAAAATATATACAAAATACACACGAAATAAGCTAAATTTGAATTGAAATGTATATACAAAATACATGAAATAAAGTAAATTTGTATCAAAATATTTATACAAATACACATATAATAACGTAAATTTGTATGAAAATATATAAACAAAATACACATTAAATAATGTAAATACGTATAAAAAAATATGTACGAAATACACATATAATCATGTAATTCGTATCAAAATAAATAAACAAAATACCAATAAAATAATATAAATTTGTATGAGTAAACGTGTATGTTGCATATTTTTTCAATACAAATTTGGCTTATTATATACGCATTTTGTATATTAATTTTAATACAAATTTAATTATTCGATGTGTATTTTTGTATCTGTATTTTTATAAACATATTCTTTATTTTTTGGGTATTTTGCATCTTTATTTTCATACAAATTTACATTATTTTATTGATATTCTGCTCATTCATTTTGATACGAATTGACATTATTCTATGTGTATTTTGTATATATTTTTCATACAAATTTACGTTATTTTATGTGTATTTGTTTATATATTTTGACACAAATTTACAATATTTTATGGGTATTTTGTATATACATTTCAAAAGAAATTTACCTAGTTTTATGTGTATTTTGTATATCTATTTTCATACAAACTCAAATTATTTCTATGTATTTTTGTATATATTTTAATACAAATTTTAGTTATGTTATGTGTATTTTGCAAATTTTTTTTCATTCAAATATATATTATTTTATTGGTGTTTTGTTGATTTATATTGATACGAATTTACATTATTTTATATGTACTTTGTATATATATTTTTATACGCTTTTCCATTATTTAAAATTTATTTTGAATATATATTTTTATACAAATTCATGGTATTTTATGTGTATTTGTATATATATTTTCATATAAATTTACATTAATTTATGTGTATTTTGTACATATATTTTATTACAAATCTACCTTATTTTATGTTTATTTTGTATGTGTATTTTGTATATTTATATTTATCCAAATACACATTCTTTTATTTGTATTTTGTTTATTTATTTTAATTCGAGTTTACATTATTTTATGTGTATTTTGTATACATTTTTTTATACGTATTTACTTAATTTTCATTGTTTTATATGTATTTTTGCATATCTCTTTCAATACAAATTTACCTTATTGTATGTGCATTTTGTATATTTATTTCAATGCAAATTTCAAAATTTTATGTGTATTTTGGTATATATATTTTTATAAGATTACGAAAATTTGAAAAAAATATATTCAAAAAAACAATAAAATAAATTTTAATTTGTATGAAAATAGATATACAAAATACAACTATAATTACTTAAATTTGTATTTAATTACATGTACAAAATACACATAAAATAATGTAAATTTATATGAAATGAAAACAAATTCACATAAAATAACATACATTTGTATAAAATAAATATACAAAATAATTTTATGTGTATTTTGTATATATGTTTTCATACAAATTTAAATTATTTTTGTGTATTTTTGTAACAGGTTATTTTATGAGTATTTTGTATATCTATTTTCATACAAATACACATTCTTTTATTGATATTTTGTTTTTTTTATTTTGACGAGAATTTAAATTATTTAATGTGTATTTTGTATATATATTTTTATACGTATTTACATCATTTCATGTGTATTTTGTATATATATTTCTATAGAAATCTACGTTATATTATGTGTATTCGTATATAGATTTTTAAACAAATTTACACTTTTATATGTATTTTGCATATTTTTTCAATACAAATTTACCTTATTGTAATGTAAAATCGTATCAAAATAAGTACACAGAATATCAATAAAATAATTTAAATTTGTATGAAAATAAAGATGCAAAATACCCATAAAATAAAGCATATATTTTTTTTTAAATACATATACAAAAATACACATAGAGTAATTAAATGTGTTAAAATTAATATACAAAATGCACATACAATAAGGTAAGTTTGTATTGAAAAAAAAACGCAAAATACACATAAAACAGTGTAAATTTGTTTCAAAATATATATACAAACACACATAAAATAACGTTGATTTCTATAGGAATATATATACAAAATACACATGAAATGATGTAAATACGTATAAAAATATATATACAAAATACACATTAAATACTGTAAATTCGCGTCAAAATAAATAAACAAAATATCAATAAAAGAATGTGTATTTGTATGAAAATAGATATACAAAATACTCATAAAATAACCTAAATTTGTATCAAACTATATACAAAAATACACAAAAATATTTTAAATTTGTATGAAAATAAATATACAAAATACACATAAAATTATGTAAATTTGTTTTGAAATACATATACAAAATACACATAAAATAATGTAGATTTGAATGAAAAGACATAAACAAATACACTTAAAATAACGTAAATTTGTATAAAAAAATATATACAAAACACAAATAGAATAATGTAAAATCGTATCAAAATAAATACACCGAATATTAATAAAATAATGTAAATTTGTATGAAAATAAAGATGCAAAATTCCCATCAAAGAGCGCATTTCTTATAAAAATATATATACCAAAATACAAATAAAATATTTAAATTTGTATTGAAATAAATTTACAAAATGCACATACAATACGGTAAACTTGTATTGAAAGATATATGCAAAAATACATATAAAACAATGTAAATTTGTTTTAAAATATATATACGAATACACATAAAATAACGTAGATTTCTATAAAAATATATATACAAAATACACATAAAATTAAGTAAATACGTATAAATATAGATATACAAAATACACATAGAATAATGTAAAATTGTTTAAAAAAAAAACAGAATATAAGTAAAATAATGTAAATTTGTATGAAAATAAAAATGCGAAATACCCATAAAATAAAGCATATTTTTATAAAAACACATAGACAAAAATACACATAGCATAATTAAATTTGTATTAAAATTAATATACAAAATGCATATACAATAAGGTAAATTTGTATTGAAAAATATGCAAAATACACATAAAACAGTGTAAATTTATTTCAAAATCTATATACGAATACTCATAAATCAACGTAGATTTCTATAGAAATATATATACAAAATACACATCAAATGATGTTAACACGTATAAAAATATATATATATATATATATATATATATATATATATATATATATATATATATATATATATATATATATATATATATATATATATATATATATATATATATATATATATATATAAAATACACATTAAATAATGTAAATTCGCGTCAAAATAAATATCAATAAAAGAATGTGTATTTTTATGAAAATAGATATACAATATACACGTTATTTTATGTGTATTCGTATATATTTTGAAACAAATTTACACTGTTTTATTTGTATTTTGCGTTTTTTTTCTATACAAATTTACCTTTTTGTATGTGTGCATTATGTATATTAATTTTAATACAAATTTAATTATTCTATGTGTATTTTTGTATATGTATTTTTAAAAAAAATATGCTTTATCTTATGGGTATTTTGCATCTTTATTTTCATACAAATTTAAATTATTTTATTGATATTCTGTGTACTTATTTTGATACGATTTTACATTATTCTATGTATAACAAAAATAAATATATACAAAAATACACAAAAATAATTTAAATTTGTTTGAAAATATATATGCAAAATATGTGTATTTTGTATATATATTTCAATTCATATTTAGCTTATTTTGTGTGTCTTTTGTATATATTTTCATACAAATTTAATTACTTCTGTGTATTTTTGTATATAGTTTTATATAAATTTACGTTATTTTATGTGTATTTTGTATATTTATATTTATACAAATACACATTCTTTTATTGGTATTTTGTTTATTTATTTTGATACGAATTTACATTATTTATGTGTATTTTGTATACATCTTTTTATCCGTATTTACTTCATTTTATGTGTATTTTGTATATATATATTTTCATAGAAATCTACGTTATTTTATGTGTATTCGTATATATATTTTGAAACAAATTTACATTGTTTTATATGGATTTTGCATGTCTATTTCAATACAAATTTACCTTATTGTATGTGTTTTTTGTATATTTATTTTAATACAAATTTAATTTTTTGATGTGTATTTTGGTATATATATTTTTATAAATAAAAAAATGCGTTATTTTATGGGTATTTTGCTTCTTTATTTTCATACAAATTTACATTATTTTATTAATATTCTGTGTATTTATTTTGATACGATTTTACATTATTCTATTTGTGTTTTGTACATATTTTTTTATACAAATTTACGTTTTTTTATAAAATTATTGATACCAAAATACACATAAAATATTTCAATTTGTATTAAAATAAATATACAAAATGCACATACAATAAGGTAAATTTGTATTGAAATAGATATGCAAAATACATATAAAATAGTGTAAATTTGTTTCAAAATATATATACGAATACACATAAAATAACGTAGATTTCTATAAAAATACATATACAAAATACATATAAAATTAAGTAAATACGTATAAAAAATGTATACAAAATACACATAAAATAATGTAAATTCGTATAAATGTAAATAAACAATATACCAATAAAAGAATGTGTATTTGTATAAATATAAATATACAAAATGCACATAAAATAGCGTAAATTTATATAAAATGAACATAAAATAAATTTGCATGAAAACATATATACAAAACACACATTAGATAATGTAAATGAGTATAAAAATATGTATAGAAAATACCTATGAAATAATCTAAATTCGTGTCGAATTAAATTAAGAAAATACCAATAAAATAATGTAATTTTGGATGAAAATATATATACAAAATATTGTTTTATTAATATTCAGTGTATTTATTTTCATACGATTTTACATTATTCTGTTTGTTTTGTATATATTTTTTTTTACATATTTACATTATTTAATGTGTATTTTGTATATTTTTAAACAAATTTACGTTATTTTATGCGCATCTGTTAAAATATTTTGATACAAATTTACATTATTTTATGTATTTAATACATATATTTCAATACAAATTTAGTTTATTTTATGTATATTTTGTATATCTATTTTCATTCGTATCAAAATAAATAAACATAATAGCAATCAAATAATGTACTTTTGTATGAGAAAACATTTACAAATACACATAAATTAACGCAAATTTCTAAAAAAATATATGTACAAAAATGCACATATAATAACGTAAATTTGCATAAAAATATATATACAAAACACACATTAAATAAAGTAAATGCGTACATAAAATAACCTAAATTTGTATAAAACTATATACAAAAATACACAAAAATATTTAAAATTTGTATGAAAAGAAATATACAAAATACACATAAAATTAGGTAAGTTTGTATTGAAATACATATACAAAATTCACATAGAATAATGTAAATTTGAATGAAAATATATAAACAAATACACTTAAAATAACGTAAATTTGTATAAAATATATATGCAAGATACACATTAAATAATGTAAATGTGTATAAAAAAATATATACAAAAAAGATATAGAATAATGTAAAATCCATCAATATAAATACACAGAATATCAATAAAATAATGTAAATTTGTATGAAAAGAAAGATGCAAAATTCCCATAAAATAGCGCATTTTTTATAAAAATATATATACCAAAATACACATAAAATATTTAAATTTGTATTGAAATAAATATACAAAATGCATATACAGTAAGGTAAATATGTATTGAAAGAGATATTCAAAAATACATATAAAACAAAGTAAATTTGTTTCAAAATATATATACGAATACACATAAAATAACGTAGATTTCTATAGAAATATATATACAAAATACACATGAAATTATGTAAATACGTATAAAAATATATATACAAAATAAATATCTAGGTAAATTCGTGTCAAAATAAATAAACAAAATATCATGAAAAGAATGTGTATTTGTATGAAAATAAATAATAGATAATAAATTTGTATGAAATATATATGCAAGATACACATTAAATAATGTAAATATGTATAAAAAAATATATACAAAAAACAAATAGAATAATGTGAAATCGTATCAAAATAAATACACCGAATATTAATAAAATAATGTAAATTTGTATGAAAATAAAGATGCAAAATTCCCATCAAATAGCGCATTTCTTATAAAAATATATATATACTAAAATACACATAAAATATTTAAATTTGTATTGAAGTAAATATACAAAATGCACATACAATAAGCTAAACTTGTATTGAAAGAGATATGCAAAAATACATATAAAACAATGTAAATTTGTTTCAAAATATATATACGAATACACATAAAATAACGTAGATTTCTTTAAAAATATATATACAAAATACACATATAATTAAGTAGATACGTATAAAAAAAATGTAAACAAAATACACATAAAATAATGTAAATTCGAAACAAAATAAAGAAACAAAATACCAATAAAAGAATTTGTATTTGTTCTGTGTATTTTTGTATATAGTTTTATACAAATTTACGATATTTTATATGTATTTTGTATATTTATATTTATACAAATACACATTCTTTTACTGGTATTTTGTTTATTTATTTTGATACGATTTTTATGTGTATTTTGTATTCATTTTTTTATACGTATTTACTTCATTTTATGTGTATTTTGTATATATTTTTATAGAAATCAACGTTATTTTATATGTATTCGGATATATATTTTGAAACAAATTTACATTGTTTTATATGTATTTTGCATATCTATTTCAATACAAATTTACCTTACAGTATGTGCATTTTTTATATTTATTTTAATACAAATTTTAATATTTTATGTGTATTTTGGTATATATATTTTATAAAAATGCGTTATTTTATCTATTTTGCATTTTTATTTTCATACAAATTTACATTATGTTATTAATATTCTATGTATTTATTTTGATACGATTTTACATTATTCTATTTGTGTTTTGTATATATATTTTTTTATACATATTTACATTATTTAATTAGTATTTTGTATATATATTTGATACAAATTTACGTTATTTTAAGTGTATATGTTTATATATTTTCATTCAAATTTCCATTATTTTATGAGTATTTTGTATATGTATTTCAATACAAATTTACCTAATTTTATGTGTATTTTGTATATTTATTTTCATACAAATTTAAATTATTTTTGTGTATTTTTGTATATAGTTTTATACAAATACACATTCTTTTATTGATATTTTGTTCATTTATTTTGACGAGTATTTAAATTATTTAATGTGTATTTTGTATATATATTTTGATACGTATTTACATCTTTCATGTGTATTTTGTATATATATTTCTATAGAAATCTACGTTATATTATGTGTATTCGTATATAGATTTTTAAACAAATTTACACTTTTATGTGTATTTTGCATATTTTTTCAATACAAATTTACCTTATTGTATATGCATTTTGTATATTAATTTTAATACAAATTTAATTATTCTATGTGTATTTTTGTATATGTATTTTTATAAAAATAGATTTACCTTATTGTATGTGTATTTTGTATATTTATTTTAATACAAATAAATTTTTTATGTGTATTTTTGTATATTTATTAAAAAAAATGCGTTATTTTATGGGTATTTTGCTTCTTTATTTTCATACAAATTTACATTATTTTATTAATATTCTGTGTATTTATTTTGATACGATTTTACATTATTCTATTTGTGTTTTGTATATATTTTTTTATACAAATTTACGTTATTTTAAGTGTATTTGTTTATGAATTTTCATTCAAATTTACAGTATTTTATGTGTATTTTGTATGTATTTCAATACAAATTTACCTAATTTTATGTGTATTTTGTATATATTTTCATACAAATTTAAATTATTTTGTGTATTTTGTATAGAGTTTTAAACAAATTTATGTTATCTTATGTGTATTTTGTATATTTATTTTCATACAAATACAAATTATTTTATATACATTATGTTTATTTATTTTGACGCGAATTTACATTATTTAATGTTTATTTTGTATTTATATTTGGATTCGTATTTACATCCTTTCATGTCTATTTTGTCTATTTTTTAAAAATGCGTTAGTTTATGTTTTTTTTGCTTATTTATTTTCATAGAAATTTACATTATTTTATTTATATTGTGTGTTGTTATTTTGATACGCTTTTACATTATTCTATTTGTGTTTTATATATATATATATATATATATATATATATATATATATATATATATATATATATATATATATATATATATATATATATATATATATATTTATATATATATATATATATATATATATATATATATATATACAAATTTACATTATTTAATGAGTATTTTTTATATATATTTTATACAAATTTATGTTAATTTAAGTGTATTTGTTTATATATTTTCATTCAAATTTACATTATTTTATGTGTATTTTGTATATGTATTTCTTTACAAATTTACCTAATTTTATGTGTATTTTGTATTTTTATTTTCATACAAATTTAACTTATGTTTGTGTATTTTTATATATAGTTTTATACAAATTTACGTTATTTCATGTGTATTTTGTATATGTATTTTCATACAAATACACATTCTTTTATTGATATTTTAATTATTTATTTTGACACGAGTCTACATTATTTAATGTGTATTTTGTATATATATTTTTATACGTATTTACAACATTTCATGTGTATTTTGTATATATATATTTCTATAGAAATCTACGTTATTTTATGTGTATTCGTATATATATTTTGAAACAAATCTACATTATTTTATGTGTATTTTGTATATATATTTCATAATAAATTTGCCTTATTTTAAGTTTATTTTTATATCTATTTTCATTCAAATTCAAATTATTTTATGTGTATATATTTATTTGTATTTACGTTATTTTATGTGTATTTTCTATATATATTTTCATTCAAAATTACATTATTTTATAGGTATTTTGTTCATTTATTTCGATACGAATTTATATTATTTCATGTGTATTTTCTATACTTATACATATAGAGTAAATTTCTATGAAAATATATATTCAAAATACATATAAAATTATGTAAATAAGTATAAAAATATATATATCAAATACACCTAAAAAAAAAAAATTCGTATCAAAATAAATAAATAAAATTCCGATAAAAGAACGTATATTTGTAGGAAAATAATATACAAAATACACATAAAATTACGAAAATTTGAATAAAAATATATACAAAAATACACAAAATTAATTTCAATTTGTATGAAAATAGATATACAAAATACACATATAATTAGTTAAATTTGTATTTAAATACATGTACAAAATACGTATACAAAAATACACATAGAATAGCTAAATTTGTATTAAAATTAATATACAAAATGCACGTACAATAAGGTAAATTTGTATTGAAAAAATATGCAAAATGCACATAAAACAATGTATATTTGTTTTAAAATATATATACGAATACACATAAAATAACGTATATTTCTATAGAAATATATATACAAAATACACATGAAATAACGTAAATACGTATAAAAATATATATACACAATTCACATTAAATAATATAAATTCGCATCAAAATAAATAAACAAAATATCAATAAAAGAATGTGTATTTGTATGAAAATAGATATACAAAATCACATAAAATATTGTAAATTTGTATAAAAGTCTATACAAAAATACACAAAAAATAATTTAAATTTGTATAAAATATATATACAAAATACACATGAAATTAGGTAAATTTCTATTGAAATACATATACAAAATACACATAAAATAATGTAAATTTGAGTAAAAATATATAAACAAATACACTTAAAATAACGAAAATTTGTATGAAATATATATAGAAAATACACATTAAATAATGTAAATATGTATAAAAAAATATATACAAAACACAAATAGAATAATGTAAAATAGTATCAAAATATATACACAGAATATTAATAAAATAATGTAAATTTGTATGAAAATAAAGATGCAAAATACCCATAAAACAACGCATTTTTTATGAAAATATATATACCAAAATGCACATAAAATATTTAAATTTGTATTACAATAAATATACAAAATGCACATACAATAAGGTAAATTTGTATTGAAATAGATATGCAAAATACATATAAAACAATGTAAATTTGTTTCAAAATATACATACGAATACACATAAAATAACGTAGATTTCTATAAAATATATGTACAAAATACACATAAAATTAAGTAAATACGTATAAGAAAATGTATACAAAATACACATAAAATAATGTAAATTCGTATCAAAATAAATAAACTAAATGCCAATAAAAGAATGTTTACTTGTATAAATATAAATATACAAAATACACATAAATTAACGTAAAATTGTATAAAACTATATACAAAAATAAACAAAAATAATTAAATTTGTTTGAAAATACACATAAAAAACACATAAAAGACACATAAAATAAGCTAAATTTGAATTGAAATAAATATAGAAAATACATAAAATAATGTAAATTTGTATCAAAATATATATTCAAATACACATATAATAACGTAAATTTGTATAAAAATATATAAACAAAATAAACATTAAATAATATAAATACGTATAAAAGATATGTACGTAATGTAAAAATTTATAAAACTAAAGATGCAAAATACCCATAAAATATCTCATATTTAAAAAAATATATATACAAAAATACACATAAAATAATTAAATTTGTATTAAAATAAATATACAAAATACACATACAATAAGGAAGATTTTTATTGAAATAGATATGCAAAAAACACATAAAATAATGAAAATTTTTATCAAAATATATACGAATACACAATAAAACTACGTAAATTTTTATGAAAATATATATACAAAATACACATAAAATAATGTAAATATATAGAAAAATATATATACAAAATACACATAAAATAATGTAAATTCGTATCAAAATAAATAAACAAAATTTCCTCTAAAAGAATGTATATGTGTAGGAAAATATATATACAAAATACAAATAAAATAAATAAATTTGTATAAAAATAATACAAAAATACACAAAAATAATTTAAATTTGTTTGAAAATAGATATGCAAAATACAAATGAAATTAGGCAAATTTCTATTGAAATACATATACAAAATACACATAAAATAATGTAAATTTGTATGAAAATATATAAACAAATACACATAAGATAACGTAAATTTCCATAAAATATATGTACAAAATATACATTAAATAATGTAAATATGTCTAAAAATATATACCCAAAATACACAGAATAACGTAAAATCGTATCAAAATAAATAAACAGACAATCAATAAAATAATGTAAATTTGTATGAAAATAAAGATGCAAAATACCCATATAATAACGCATATTTGTTTAAAAATATATATACAAAAATACACATAAAATAATTAAATTTGCATCAAAATAAATATACAAAAGGCACATACAATAAAGAAAATTTGTATTGAAATAGATATGCGAAATACACATAAATAACGTAAATTTGTATCAAAATATATATACGAATACACATAAAATAGAGTAAATTTCTATGAAAATATATATTCAAAATACATATAAAATTATGTAAATAAGTATAAAAATATATATATCAAATACACCTAAAATAATGAAAATTCGTATCAAAATAAATAAACAAAATTCCGATGAAAGAACGTATATTTGTAGGAAAATAAATATACAAAATTCACATAAAATTAGTAAAAAATTCGAATAAAAATATATACTAAAATACACAAAATTAATTTCAATTTGTATGAAAATAGATATACATAATACACATATAGTTAGTTAAATTTGTTTTTAAATACATGTACAAAATACACATTAAATAATGTAAATTTGTATGAAATGAAAACAAATTCACATAAAATAACGTTCATTTGTGTGAAATATATATACAAAATATACATAGAATAATGTAAAATCGTATCAAAATAAATACACAGAATGTCAATAAAATAATATAAATTTGTATGAAAATAAAGATGCAAAATACCCATAAAATAAAGCATTTTTTTTATGAAAATACATATACAAAAATACACATAAAATAATTAAATTTGTATTAAAATTAATATACAAAATGCACGTACAATAAGGTAAATTTATATTAAAAAAATATGCAAAATGCACATAAAACAATGTATATTTGTTTCAAAATATATATACGAATACACATAAAATAACATATTTCTATAGAAATATATATACAAAATACACATGAAATGACGTAAATACGTATAAAAATATATATATAAACAATACACATTAAATAATGTGAATTCGCGTCAAAATAAATAAACAAAATATCAATAAAAAATGAGTATTTGTATGAAAATAGATATACAAAATACACATAAAATATTTTAAATTTTTATAAAACCCTTTTTATAAAAATATATATACCAAAATAATAAAATATTTAAATTTGTATTACAATAAATATACAAAATGCACATACAATAAGGTAGATTTATATTGAAATAGATATGCTAAATACATATAAAACAATGTAAATTTGCTTCAAAATATATATACAAATACACATAAAATAACGTAGATTACTATAAAAATATATATACAAAATACACATTAAATGAAGTAAATACGTATAAGAAAATGTATACAAAGTACACATAAAATAATTAAATTTTTATTAAAATAAATATGCAGAATACACATACAATAAGGTAAATCTATATTGAAATAGATATGCAAAATAAACATAAAATAATGTAAATTTGTATCAAAACATATACGAATACACACAATAAAATAACGTAAATTTTTAGGAAAATATATATAAAAAATACACATAAAATAATGTAAATACGTAGAAAAATATATATACAAAATACACATAAAATTATGTAAATTCTTTTGAAAATAAATGAACAAAATTCCACTAAAAGAATGTATATGTGAAGGAAAATATAAATACAAAATACAAATAAAATAACTAAAATTTGTATAAAAATATATGAAAAATACATTTAAATTTATTTGAAAATAGATATGCAGAATACACATGAAATTAGGCAAATCTGTATTGAAATACATATACAAATTACACATAAAATATTGTAAATTTGTATGAAAATATATAAACAAATACACATAAAATAGCGTAAATTTATATCAAATATATATACAAAATATACATTAAATAATGTAAATGTGTATAAAAATATATATACAAAATACACATGGAATAATGAAAAATCGTATCAAAATAAATCAACAGAATATAAATAAAATAATGTAAATTTGTATGAAAATAAAGATGCAAAATACCCAAATAATAACGCATATTTTTACAAAAATACACATAAAATAATTAAATTTTTATTAAAATAGATATACAAAATACACATACAATATGGTAAATTTGTATTGAAATAGATATGAAAAATAAACATAAATAATGTAAATTTGTATCAAAATATATATACGAATACCCATAAAATAGAGTAAATTTCCATGAAAATATATATTCAAAACACAAATAAAATGATATAAATAAGTATAAAAATATACATATCAAATACACCTAAAATAATGTAAATTCGTATAAAAATAAATAAACAAAACTACGATAAAAGAACGTATATATGTAGGAAAAAAATATGCAAAATATATTTGTATAAAAATATATACAAAAACACACAAAATTAATTTCAGTTTGTATAAAAATAGATATACAAAATACTCATATAATTAAATAAATTTGTATTTAAATACATGTACAAAATATACATAAAATTAGGTACATTTGTATTGAAATACATATACAAAATACACATAAAATAATATTTAAATTTGAATGAAAATATATGAAAAATACACCTAAAATTACGTAAATAAATATATATTTATATAAATCTACGTTATTTTATGTGTATTCGTATATATATTTTGAAACAAATTTACATTGTTTTATATGTTTTTTGCATATCTATTTCAATACAAATTTACCTTATTTTATGTGCATTTTGTATATTTATTTTAATACAAATTCAAATATTTTATGTGTATTTTGGTATATATAATTTTATAAAAAATGCGTTATTTAATAGGTATTTTGCACCTTAGTTTTCATACAAATGTACATTATTTTATTAATATTCTGTGTATATATTTTGATACGATTTTATTTTATACTATTTGTGTTTTGTATATATTTTTATACATATTTTCATTATTTAATGTGTATTTTATATATATTTTATACAAATTATCGTTATTTTTAGTGTATTTGTTTATATAATTTCATTCATATTTACATTAATTTATGTGTTTTTTGTATATTTCAATACAAATTTACCTAATTTTATGTGTATTTGTATATTTATTTCATACAAATTTAAATTATTTTTGTGTTTTTGTATATACATATAGAGTAAATTTCTATGAAAATATATATTCAAAATACATATAAAATTATGTAAATAAGTATAAAAATATATATATCAAATACACCTAAAAAATGAAAATTCGTATCAAAATAAATACACAAAATTCCGATAAAAGAACGTATATTTGTAGGAAAATAAATATACAAAATACACATAAAATGACAAAAATTTGAATAAAAATATATACAAAAAAACAAAAAAATAAATTTCAATTTGTATGAAAATAGATAAATAAAATACACATATAATTAGTTAAATTTGTATTTAAATACATGTACAAAATACACATAAAATAATGTAAATTTGTATGAAATGAAAACAAATTCACATAAAATAACGTACATTTGTATAAAATAGATATACAAAATATACATAGAATAATGTAAAATCGTATCAAAATAAACACACAGAATATCAATAAAATAAGGTAATTTTGTATAAAAAATAAAGATGAAAAAAACCCATAAAATAAAGCATTTTTTTTTTAAATACATATACAAGAATCACATAGAATAATTAAATTTGTATTAAAATTAATATACAAAATGCTCGTACAATAAGGTAAATTTGTATTGAAAAAATATACAAAATGCACATAAAACAATGTATATTTGTTTCAAAATATATACGAATACACATAAAATAACGTATATTTCTATAGAAATATATATACAAAATACACATGAAATGACGTAAATACGTATAAAAATATATATATACAAAATACACATTAAATAATGTAAATTCGCATCAAAATATATAAACAAAATATCAATAAAAGAATGTGTATTTGTAAGAAAATAGATATACAAAATACTCATAAAATATTGTAAATTTGTATAAAACTCTATTCAAAAAATACACAAAAATAATTTAAATTTGTATAAAAATATATATACAAAATACACATAAAACTAGTTAAATTTCTATTGAAATACATATACAAAATACACATAAAATAATGTAAATTAAAATGAAAATATATAAACAAATACATTTAAAATAACGTAAATTTGTATGAAATATATATAGAAAATACACATTAAATAATGTAAATATGTATAAAAAAAATATATACAAAACACAAATAGGATAATGTAAAATAGTATCAAAATAAATACACAGAATATTAATAAAATAATGTAAATTTGTATGAAAATAAAGATGCAAAATACCCATAAAACAACGCATTTTTTATGAAAATATATATACCAAAATACACATAAAATATTTAAATTTGTATTACAATAAATATACAAAATGTACATACAATAAGGCAAATTTGTATTGAAATAGATATGCAAAATACACATAAAACAATGTAAATTTGTTTCAAAATATATATACGAATACACATAAAATAACGTAGATTTCTATAAAAATATATATACAAAATACACATAAAATGAAGTAAATACGTATAAGAAAATGTATACAAAATACAAAAACTAATGTAAATTCGTATCAAAATAAATAAACTAAATGCCAATAAAAGAATGTTTACTTGTATAAATATAAATATACAAAACACACATAAAATAACGTAAAATTGTATAAAACTATATAAAAAAATAAACAAAAATAGTTAAATTTGTATTTTTTCATGTGTATTTTGGTATATATATTTTCATAAAAAATGCGTTGTTTTATGGGTATTTTGCATCTTTATTTTCATACAAATTTACATTATTTTTTTAATATTCTGTGTATTTATTTTGATACTATTTTACATTATCCTATTTGTGTTTTGTATATATTTTTTTATACATATTTACATTATTTAATGTGTATTTTCTATATATATTTCATACAAATTTACGTTATTTTAAGTGTATTTGTTTATATATTTTCATTCAAATTTACATTATTTTATGTGTATTTTGTATATGTATATCAATACAAATTTACCTAATTTTATGTGTATTTTGTATATTTCTTTTCATACAAATTTTATATATTTTGTGTATTTTGTATATAGTTTTATACAAATTTAGGTTATTTTATGTACGCATTTACATTATTTAATGTGTGTTTTGTATATATATTTTTATGCAAATTTACTTTATTTTATGTGCATTTTTGTACATATATTCTTATAGAAATTTGCGTTATTTTATGTGTATTTGTATATGTTTTCTCGTACAAATTTACATAATTTTATTGCTATTTTGTTTATTTATTTTGATACGAATGAAAATAGATAAACAAAATATACATAAAATAAACTAAATTTGTATTGAAATATATATACAAAATACATAAAATAATGTAAATTTGTATCAAAATATTTTAACAGGTGCGCATAAAATAACGTAAATTTGTTTTAAAATATACATAATACACATTAAATAATATAAATATGTATAAAAAAATATATACAAAACACAAATAGAATAATGTAAAATCGTATCAAAATAAATACACAGAAAATTAATAAAACAATGTAAATTTGTATGAAAATAATGATGCAAAATACCCGTTAAATAAGGATTTTTTTATAAATATATATACCAAAATACACATGAAAAAATTAATTTGTATTAAAATAAATATACAAAATACACATACAATAAGGTAAATATGTATTGAAATAGATATGCAAAATACATATAAAACAATGTAAATTTGTTTCAAAATATATATACGAATACACATAAAATAACGTAGATTTCTATAAAAATACATATACAAAATACACATAATATTAAGTAAATACGTATAAAAAATGTATACAAAATACACATAAAATAATGTAAATTCATAAAAATGTAAATAAACAATATACCAATAAAAGAATGTGTATTTGTATAAATATAAATATACAAAATGCACATAAAATAACGTAATTTTATATAAAACTATATACATAAAATAACGGAATTTCTATAAAAATATGTGTACAAAAATGAACATTAAATAAATTTGCATAAAAATATATATACAAAACACACATTAGATAATGTAAATGAGTATAAAAATATGTATACAAAATACCTATGAAATAATCTAAACTCGTATCGAGTTAAATTAAAAAATACCAGTAAAATAATGTAGTTTTGGATGAAAATATATATACAAAATACACATAAAATAACCTAAATACAAATAGAAATATACACATAAAATAATTTAAAATTGAATGAAATAAATATACAAAATAAACATAAAATAAGGTAAATTTGTAATGAAATATATGAAAAAATACACATAAAATAATATAAATTTGAATGAAAATATATATACAAACCCACATTAAATAACATGAATTTGTATAAAATTTGTATCAAAATATATACTTATACACACAATAAAATAACGTAATTTTTTTATGAAAATGTATATACAAACTACACATAAAATAATTTAAATACGTAGAAAAATATATATTCAAAAAACACATAAAATAATGTAAATATGTATGAAAATATATAAACAAATACACATAAAATAATGTAAATTTGGATAAAATATATATACAAAATGAACATTAAATAATGTAAATATGTATAAATAAAATATATACAAAAAACACATAGATTATTTCATAGGTATTTTGTATACATATATTTATACTCATTTACATTATCTAATGTGTGTTTTGTATATATTTTTATATGCAAACTAATTTTATGTGCATTTTTGTACATATATTTTTATAGAAACTTAAAACGTTATTTTATATGTATTTTGTATATGTTTTCTCATACAAATTTACATTATTTAACTAGTTTTTTGTTTTATTTATTTTGATACGAAAGACTTGATTATTTGTGTATTTTGTAAATATTTTTTATACGTATTTACATTACTTAATGTGTATTTTGTTTATATATTTTTTTTACAAATTTACGGTATTATATGTGTATTTGTTAAAAATATTTTGAAACGAATTTACTTTATTTTATGTATTTTTTATATATATTTCAATTCAAATTAAGCTTATTTTGTGTGTATTTTGTATATCTATTTTCATACAAATTTAATTACTTCTGTGTATTTTTGTATATAGTTTTATACAAATTTACGTTACTTTATGTGCATTTTGTATATTTATATTTATAAAAATACATTATTTAATGTGTATTTTTTATATATATTTTATACAAATTAACGTTATTTTAAGTGTATTTGTTTATATAATTTCATTCAAATTAACATTATTTTAAGTGTATTTAGTATATGTATTTCAATACAAATTTACCTAATTTTATGTGTATTTTGTATATTTATTTTCATACAAATTTAAATTATTTTTGTGTTTTTTTGTATATACATACAGAGTAAATTTCTATGAAAATATATATTCAAAATACATATAAAATTATGTAAATATATATAAATAAATAAATATATATATATATATATATATATATATATATATATATATATATATATATATATATATATATATATATATATATATATATATATATATATAAAATACACATAAAAAAATTAAAATTCGTATCAAAATAAATAAACAAAATTCCGGTAAAAGAACGTATATTTGTAGGAAAATAAATATACAAAATACACATAAAAATACGAAAATTTGAATAAAGGATATACAAAAAAACAAAAAAATAAATGTAAATTTGTATGAAAATAGATATACAAAATACACATATAATTAGTTAAATTTGTATTTAAATACATGTACAAAATACACATAAAATAATGTAAATTTGTATGAAATGAAAGCAAATTCACATAAAATAACGTACATTTGTATAAAATAGATATAAGAACATAAGAACATAAGAACGCAGGAGTCTGCAAGAGGCCGGTAGGCCTGTACGAGGCAGCTCCTTTGACCCTAAGCTCCCGTGTATCTAACCCCACCTAACATCGCTGTCCATGAATTTATCTAGTCTATTTTTGAATGTGACAATTGTATTGGCACTCACCACATGACTGCTAAGCCTATTCCACTCATCCACCACCCTGTTAGTAAACCAATTTTGGCCTATGTCCCTGTTGAATCTGAATTTATCCAGTTTAAACCCGTTACTTCGTGTCCTACCCGGTTCTCTTACCAACAAAACCTTATGAATGTTTAAAGCCCTTCATCCATTTATAAACCTCGATCATGTCTCCACGCACCCTTCGCCTTTCTAGAGAATGCAAGTTTAACTGTTTGAGTCTTTCCTCGTATGGCAAGTTTCTCAACCCCTGAATCATCTTAGTCATCCTCCTCTGCACCGATTCTAACATTTTGATATCCATTCTATAGTAGGGTGACCAGAACTGAACCGCATAGTCAAGATGAGGTCTAACTAATGCTAAATATAGTTTGAGGAAGACTTCGGGGCTTCTGTTGCTTACGCTCCTTGAAATAAATCCCAGTACCCTATTAGCTCGATTTCTAGCTTGAGTGCATTGTGCCCTTGGACGGAGATCAGAGCTCACTAAGACCCCTAAATCCCTCTCGCACCCAGACCTACTTATGAGAGTGTCATTTAAGCAATAGTTATGTGAGGGGTTGTTCCTACCTACACTCAATACTGCACTTCCCTACATTGAACTCCATCTGCCATTTATCCGCCCAGTCATATAATCTATTGAGTTCACCTTGGAGAATACTAGCGTCCTGATCCGACTCAATTACTCTACCGATCTTGGTATCATCTGCAAATTTACTAACATCACTACTAATTCCTGTGTCTAAGTCATTGATATAAATAATAAACAAAAGTGGACCTAATACCGAACCTTGTGGGACCCCACTCGTAACACATCCCCAGTCAGATCTTTTACCATTGATTTGCACTCTTTGCTTCCTATTGCTAAGCCACGCCTTGACCCAGTTCAAAACTTTACCCTCTACTCCGTGAGCCTGTAATTTAAGCAACAGTCGTTGGTGAGGAACTTTGTCAAATGCTTTACTAAAATCAAGATAGATTACATCATAATTTTCATCTCTGTCAACCACCTCAAATACTTTATTGTAGAAGGACAAGAGATTGCTGAGGCATGACCTACCTTTTGTGAACCCATGCTGCGAGTCGTGAATTAAGCTATGTTTCTCTAAATGCTCCCGAATGTTCCTGGCTATTATGGACTCCAGCATCTTCCCTATAACCGATGTTAAGCTAATTGGGCGATAGTTTGAAGCAACTGACCTGTCCCCCTTTTTGAAAATCGGCGTCACATTAGCTACTTTCCATAGGCTCGGCACATAGCCAGTATTTACCGACATCTTAAAGATGTCGGATAGTGGGTCACTGATTATATCACCTAACTCCTTTAATACCTTCGGAAATATCCCGTCAGGACCTGGCGACTTGTTCTTACATACATACATAGAATAATGTAAAATCGTATCAAAATAAATACACAGAATATCAATAAAATAATGTAATTTTGTATGAAAATAAAGATGCAAAATACCCATAAAATAAAGCATATTTTTTTTTTAAATACATATACAAGAATACACATAGAATAATTAAATTTGTATTAAAATTAATATACAAAATGCACGTACAATAAGGTAAATTTGTATTGAAAAAATATACAAAATGCACATAAAACAATGTATATTTGTTTCAAAATATATATACGAATACACATAAAATAACGTATATTTCTATAGAAATATATATACAAAATACACATGAAATGACGTAAATACATATAAAAATATATATACACAATACACATTAAATAATGTAAATTCGCATCAAAATAAATAAACAAAATATCAATAAAAGAATGTGTATTTGTATGAAAATAGATATACAAAATACACATAAAATATTGAAAATTTGTATAAAACTCTATTAAAAAAATACACAAAAATAATTTAAATTTGTATAAAAATATATATACAAAATCCACATAAAACTAGTTAAATTTCTATTGAAATACATATACAAAATACACATAAAATAATGTAAATTTGAATGAAAATATAAAAACAAATACACTTAAAATAATGTAAATTTTTATGAAATATATATAGAAAATACACATTAAATAATGTAAACATATTTAAAAAAATATGTACAAAACACAAATAGAATAATGTAGAATAGTATCAAAATAAATACACAGAATATTAATAACATAATGTAAATTTGTATGAAAATAAAGATGCAAAATACCCATAAAACAACGCATTTTTTATGAAAATATATATACCAAAATACACATAAAATATTTAAATTTGTATTACAATAAATATACAAAATACACATACAATAAGGTAAATTTGTATTGAAATAGATATGCAAAATACACATCAAACAATGTATATTCGTTTCAAAATATATATACGAATACACATAAAATAACGTAGATTTCTATAAAAATATATATACAAAATACACATAAAATGAAGTAAATACGTATAAGAAAATGTATACAAAATACACATAAAATAATGTAAATTCGTATCAAAATAAATAAACTAAATGCCAATAAATGAATGTTTACTTGTATAAATATAAATATACAAAATACACATAAAATAACGTAAAATTGTATAAAACTATATACAAAAATAAACAAAATAATTAAATTTGTATGAAAATAGATATACAAAAGACACATAAAATCAGCTAAATTTGAATTGAAATAAATATAGAAAATACATAAAATAATGTAAATTTGTATCAAAATATATATTCAAATACACATATAATAACGTTAATTTGAATAAAAATATATAAACAAAATACACATTAAATAATGTAAATACGTATAAAAGATATGTACGTAATGTAAAATTTATAAAATTAAAGATGCAAAATACCCATTAAATGACTGATATTTAAAATATATATAAAATACAAAAATAATTGAATTTATATTAAAATAATATACAAAATGCAAATACAATAAAGATTTTATTGAAATAGATATGCAAAAAACACATATAATAATGAAATTTTTATCAAAATATATACGAATACACACAATAAAATTACGTAATTTTTAAAATATATATACACAAAAAACATAAAATAAAGTAAAAATACATAAAAAAAAATATACATATATATATATATATATATATATATATATATATATATATATATATATATATAAATATATAAATATATATATATATATATATATATCTATATATATATATATACAAAATACACATAAAATAATGTAAATTCGTATCAAAATAAATAAACAAAATTTCCTCTAAAAGAATGTATATTTGTAGGAAAATATATATACAAAATACAAATAAAATAACAAAAATTTGTATAAAAATATATACAAAAATACACAAAAATAATTTAAATTTGTTTGAAAATAGATATGCAAAATACACATGAAATTAGGCAAATTTTTATTGAAATACTTATACAAAATACACATAAAATAATGTAAATTTGTATGAAAATATATAAACAAATACACATAAGATAACGTAAATTTCCAAAAATTTATGTACAAAATATACATTAAATAATGTAAATATGTCTAAAAATATATATACAAAATACAAAGAATAATGTAAAATCGTATCAAAATAAATAAACAGACTGTCAATAAAATAATATAAATTTGTATGAAAATAAAGATGCAAAATACCCATATAATAACACATATATATACAAAAATACACATAAAATAATTATATTTGTATCAAAATAAATATACAAAAGGCACATACAATAAAAAAAAATTTGTATTGAAATAGATATGCGAAATACACATAAATAATGTAAATTTGTATCAAAATATATATACGAATACACATAAAATAGAGTAAATTTCTATGAAAATATATATTCAAAATACATATAAAATTATGTAAATAAGTATAAAAATATATATATCACATCCATCTAAAATAATGAAAATACGTATCAAAATAAATAAACAAAATTCTGATAAAAGAACGTATATTTGTAGGAAAATAAATATACAAAATACACATAAAACTACGAAAATTTGAATAAAAATATATACTAAAATACACAAAATTAATTTCGATTTGTATGAAAAAAGATATTCATAATACACATATAATTAGTTAAAATTGCATTTAAATACAAGTACAAAATACGCATGAAATAATGTAAATTTGTATGAAATGAAAACAAATTCACATAAAATAACGTTCATTTGTATGAAATATATATACAAAATATACATAGAATAATGTAAAATCGTATCAAAATAAATACACAGAATATCAATAAAATAAAGTAAATTTGTATGAAAATAAAGATGCAAAATACTCATAAAATAAAGCATTTTTTTATGAAAATACATATACAAAAATACACATAGAATAATTAAATTTGTATTATTTTATATGTACTTTGTATATATATTTTTATACGCATTTTCATTATTTAACATTTATTTAATTTAATTACTTCTGTCTATTTTTGTATATAGTTTAATACAAATTTACGATATTTTATGTGTATATTGTATATTTATATTCATACAAATACACATTCTTTTATTGGTATTTTGTTTATTTATTTTGATACGAATTTACATTATTTTATGTGTATTTTGTATACATTTTCTTATACGTATTTACTTCATTTTATGTGTATTTTGTATATATATTTTTATACAAATCTACGTTATTTTATGTGTATTCGTATATATATTTTGAAACAAATTTACATTGTTTTATATGTATTTTGCATATCTATTTCAATACAGATTTACCTTATTGTAAGTGTATTTTGTATATTTATTTTAATACAAATTAATTTTTTCATGTGTATTTTGGTATATATATATTTTTATAAAAAAAATGCGTTATTTAATGGGTATTTTGCATCTTTATTTTCATACAAATTTACAGTGTATTTATTTTGATACGATTTTACATTATTCTATTTGTGTTTTGAATATATTTTTTATACATATTTACATTATTTAATGTGTATTTTGTATATTTTAAAACAAATTTACGTTATTTTATGCGCATCTGTTAAAATATTTTGATACAAATTTACATTATTTTATGTATTTTGTATATATATTTTAATACAAATTTAGTTTAGTTTATATATATTTTGTATATCTTTTTCATTCGTATCAAAATAAATAAACAAAATAGCAATAAAATAATGTAAATTTGTATGAGAAAATATATAAAAATACACATAAAATAACGCAAATTTCTAAAAAAATATGTACAAAAATGCACATAAAATAAAGTAAACTTGCATAAAAGTATATATACAAAACACACATTAAATAATGTAAATGCTTACATAAAATAACCTAAATTTGTATAAAAGTATATACAAAAATACACAAAAATATTTAAAATTTTTATGAAAAGAAATATACAAAATACACATAAAATTAGGAAAATTTGTATTGAAATACATATACAAAATACACATAAAATAATGTAGATTTGAATGAAAATATATAAACAAATACACTTAAAATAACGTAAATTTGTATAAAATATATATGCAAGATACACATTAAATAATGTAAATGTGTATAAAAAATATATGTACAAAAAAGAAATAGAATAATGTAAAATCCTATCAATATAAATACACAGAATATCAATAAATGATGTAAATTTGTATGAAAAGAAAGATTCAAAATTCCCATAAAATAGCGCATTTTTTATAAAAATATATATACCAAAATACACAAAAAATATTTAAATTTGTATTGAAATAAATATACAAAATGCATATACAGTAAGGTAAATATGTATTGAAAGAGATATTCAAAAATACATATAAAACAAAGTTAATTTATATCAAAATATATATACGAATACACATAAAATAACGTAGATTTCTATAGAAATATATACAAAATACACATGAAATTATGTAAATACGTATAAAAATATATATACAAAATACATATCTAGGTAAATTCGTGTCAAAATAAATAAACAAAATATCATGAAAAGAATGTGTATTTGCATGAAAATAAATAATAGATAATAAATTTGTATAAAATATATATGCAAGATACACATTAAATAATGTAAATATGTAAAAAAATATATATACAAAAAACAAATAGAATAATGTGAAGTCGTAACAAAATAAATACACCGAATATTAATAAAATAATGTAAATTTGTATGAAAATAAAGATGCAAAATTCCCATCAAATAGCGCATTTCTTATAAAAATATATATACCAAAATACACATAAAATATTTAAATTTGTATTGAAATAAATATACAAAATGCACATACAATAAGGTAAACTTGTATTGAAAGAGATATGCAAAAATACATATAAAACAATGTAAATTTGTTTCAAAATATATACGAATACACATAAAATAACGTAGATTTCTATAAAAATATATATACACAATACACATAAAATTAAGTAAATACGTATAAAAATAGATATACAAAATACACATAGAATAATGTAAAATTGTTTAAAAAAAATAAAAAATATATAAATAAAATAATGTAAATTTGTATGAAAATAAAAATGCAAAATATCCATAAAATAAAGCATATTTTTATAAAAATACATATACAAAAATACACATAGCATAATTAAATTTGTATTAAAATTAATATACAAAATGCATATACAATAAGGTAAATTTGTATTGAAAAAATATGCAAAATACACATAAAACAGTGTAAATTTATTTCAAAATCTATATACGAATACTCATAAATCAACGTAGATTTCTAAAGAAATATATATACAAAATACACATCAAATGATGTAAACACGTATAAAATATATATATATATAAAATACACATTAAATAATGTAAATTCGCGTCAAATTAAATAAACAAAATATCAATAAAAGAATGTGTATTTGTATGAAAATAGATATACAATATACACGTTATTTTATGTGTATTCGTATATATATTTTGAAACAAATTTACACTGTTTTATTTGTATTTTGCGTTTTTTTTTTCAATACATATATACCTTTTTGTATGTGTGCATTATGTATATTAATTTTAATACAAATTTAATTATTCTATGTGTATTTTTGTATATATATTTAAAAAAAAATGCTTTATCTTATGGGTATTTTGCATCTTTATTTTCATACAAATTTAAATTATTTTATTGATATTCTGTGACTTATTTTGATACGATTTTACATTATTCTATGTATAACAAAAATAAATATATACAAAAATACACAAAAATAATTTAAATTTGTTTGAAAATAGATATGCAAAATATGTGTATTTTGTATATATATTTCAATTCAAATTAAGCTTATTTTTTTGTGTATTTTGTATATATTTTCATACAAATTTAATTACTTCTGTGTATTTTTGTATATAGTTTTATATAAATCTACGTTATTTTATGTGTATTTTGTATATTTATATTTATACAAATACACATTCTCTAATTGGTATTTTGTTTATTTATTTTGATACGAATTTACATTATTTTATGTGTATTTTGTATACATTTTTTTATACGTATTTACTTCATTTTATGTGTATTTTGTATATATATTTTTATAGAAATCTACGTTATTTTATGTGTATTCGTATTTATATTTTGAAACAAATTTACATTGTATTATATGTATTTTGCATATCTATTTCAATACAAATTTACCTTATTGTATGTGTTTTTTGTATATTTATTTTAATACAAATTTAATTTTTTGAAGTGTATTTTGGGATATATATTTTTATAAATAAAAAAAATGCGTTATTTTATTGGTATTTTGCTTCTTTATTTTCATATAAATTTACATTATTTTATTAAAATTCTGTGTATTTATTTTGATACGATTTTACATTATTCTATTTGTGTCTTGCACATATTTTTTGATACAAATTTACGTTTTTTTATAAAATTATTGATACCAAAATACACATAAAATATTTCAATTTGTATTAAAATAAATATACAAAATGCACATACAATAAGGTAAATTTGTATTGAAATAGATATGCAAAATACATATAAAATAATGGAAATTTGTTTTAAAATATATATACGAATACACATAAAATAACGTAGATTTCTATAAAAATACATATACAAAATACATATAAATTTAAGTAAATACGTATAAAAAATGCATACAAAATACACATAAAATAATGTAAATTCGTATAAATGTAAATAAACAATATACCAATAAAAGAATGTGTATTTGTATAAATATAAATATACAAAATGCACATAAAATATCGTAAATTTATATAAAACTATATACATAAAATAACGCAAATTTCTATAAAAATATATGTACAAAAAGGAACATAAAATAAATTTGCATAAAAATATATATACAAAACACACATTAGATAATGTAAATGAGTATAAAAATATGTATAGAAAATACCTATGAAATAATCTAAATTCGTATCGAATTAAATTAAGAAAATATCAATAAAATAATGTAGTTTTGGATGAAAATATAAATACAAAATACACATAAAATAACCTTAATATTAATACAAATATACACATAAAATATTGTATTTTGTATATACATTTCAATTCAAATTTAGCTTATTTTATCTGTATTTTGTATATCTATTTTCATCCAAAATTACATTATTTTATTGGTATTTTCTTAATTTAATTCGATACGAATTTAGATTATTTCATAGGTATTTTCTATACATATTTTTATACTCATTTACATTATCTAATGTGTGTTTTGTATATATATTTTTATGCAAATTTATTTTATGTTCATTTTTGTACATATATTTTTATAGAAATTTGCGTTATTTTATGTATATAGTTTTATATAAATTTACGATATTTTATGTGCATTTTGTATATTTATATTACATTATATTATATTATATTATATTATATTACATTGTTTTATATGTATTTTTGCATATCTCTTTCAATACAAGTTTACCTTATTGTATGTGCATTTTGTATATTTATTTCAATACAAATTTAGCTATTTTATGTGTATTTTGGTATATATATTTTTATAAGAAATGCGGTATTTGATGGGAATTTTGCATCTTTATTTTCATACAAATTTACATTATTTTATTAATATTCGGTGTATTTATTTTGTTACGATTTCACATTATTCTATTTGTTTTTTGTATATATATTTTTTTACATATTTACATTATTTAATGTGTATCTTGCATATATATTTCATACAAATTTATTATCTACTATTTATTTTCATGCAAATACACATTCTTTTCATGATATTTTGTTTATTTATTTTGACACGAATTTACCTAGATATGTATTTTGTATATATATTTTTATACGTATTTACATAATTTCATGTGTATTTTCTATATATATTTCTATAGAAATCTACGTTATTTTATGTGTATTCGTATATATATTTTGAAACAAATTAACTTTGTTTTATATGTATTTTTGAATATCTCTTTCAATACATAATTACCTTACTGTATATGTATTTTGTATATTTATTTCAATACAAATTTAAATATTTTATGTGTATTTTGGTATATATATTTTTATAAAAAATGCACTATTTTATGGGAGTTTTGCATCTTTCTTTTCATACAAATTTACATTATTTTATTGATATTCTGTGTATTTATATTGATAGGATTTTACATTATTCTATTTCATTTTTGTATATATTTTTTTATACACATTTACATTATTTAATGTGTATCTTGCATATATAATTTATACAAATTTACGTTATTTTAAGTGTATTTGTTTATATATTTTCATTCAAATTTACATTATTTTATGTGTATTTTGTATATGTATTTCAATACAAAATTACCTAATTTTATGTGTATTTTGTATATTTCTTTTCATACAAATTTTAAAAAAATTTCTGTATTTTTGTATATAGCTTTATACAAATTTAGGTAATTTTATGTACGCATTTACAGTATTTAATGTGTGTTTTGTATATATATTTTTATGCAAATTTACTTTATTTTATGTGCATTTTTGTACATATATTTTTTTAGAGATTTGCGTTATTTTATGTGTATTTGTATATGTTTTCTCATACAAATTTACATTATTTTATTGCTATTTTGTTTATTTATTTTGATAGGAATGAAAATAGATATACAAAATATACATAAAATAAACTAAATTTGTTTTAAAATATATATACAAAATACATAAAATAATGTAAATTTGTATCAAAATATTTTAACAGATGCGCATAAAATAACGTAAATTTGTTTTAAAATATACAAAATACACATTAAATAATGTAAATATGTATAAAAAAATATAAACAAAACACAAATAGAATAATGTAAAATCGTATCAAAATAAATACACTGAATATTAATAAAACAATGTAAATTTGTATGAAAATAAAGATGCAAAATACTCATTAAATAACGCATTTTTTATAAAAATATATATACCAAAAAACACATGAAAAAATTAATTTATATTAAAATAAATATACAAAATACACATACAATAAGGTAAATCTGTATTGAAATAGATATGCAAAATACATATAAAACAATGTAAATTTGTTTCAAAATATATATACGAATACACATAAAATAACGTAGATTTGTATAAAAATATATATACAAAATACACATAAAATGAAGTAAATACGTATAAGAAAATGTATACAAAATACACATAAAATAATGTAAATTCGTATCAAAATAAATAAACAAAATACCAATAAAAGAATGTGTATTTGTATAAATATAAATATACAAAATACACATAAAATAACGTAAATTTGTATAAAACTATATACAAAAATACACAGAAGTTATTAAATTCGTATGAAAATAGATATACAAAATACAGATAAAATAAGCTAAATTTGAATTGAAATGTATATCGAAAATACATAAAATAATGTAAATTTGTATCAAAATATTTATAAAAATACATATAATAACGTAAATTTGTTTAAAAATATATAAACAAAATACACATTAAGTAATGTAAATACGTATAAAAAATATGTATAAAATACTCATATAATCATGTAATTCGTATCAAACTAAATAAACAAAATATCAATAAAATAATGTAAATTTGTATGAGAAAACATATAGAAATACTATAAAATAACGCTAATTTCCATAAAAAATATGTCCAAAAATGAACGTAAAATAAAGTAACTTTGGATAAAAATATATATACAAAACACACATTAAATAATGTAAATCCGTACATAAAATAACCTAAATTTGTATAAAACTATATACAAAAATACACAAAAATAATTTAAATTTGTATGAAAAGAAATATACAAAATACACATAAAATTAGGTTAATTTGTATTGAAATACATATACAAAATACATATAAAATAATGTAAATTTGAAAGAAAATATATAAACAAATACACATATAATAACGTAAATTTGTATGAAATATATAATCAAAATATACATTAAATAATGTAAATATGTATAAAAAAATATATACAAAACACAAATAGAATAATGTAAAATCATATCAAAATATATACACAGAAAATTAATAAAATAATGTAAATTTGTATGAAAATTAAGATGCAAAATACCTATAAAATAACGCATTTTTTTAAAAAATATTGATACCAAAATACACATAAACTATTTGAATACATATAAAATAATGGAAATTTGTTTTAAAATATATATACGAATACACATAAAATAACGTAGATTTCTATAAAAATACATATACAAAATACATATAAAAGAACGTAGATTTCTATAAAAATACATATACAAAATACACATAATATTAAGTAAATACGTATAAAAAAATGTATACAAAATACACATAAAATAATGTAAATTCGTATAAATGTAAATAAACAATATACCAATAAAAGAATGTGTATTTGTATAAATATAAATATACAAAAAGCACATAAAATAACGTAAATTTATATAAAACTATATACATAAAATAACGCAAATTTCTATAAAAATATATGTACAAAAATGAACATAAAATAAATTTGCATAAAAATATATATACAAAACACGCTTTACATAATATAAATGAGTATAAAAATATGTATACAAAATACCTATGAAATAATCTAAAAATAAACATAAAATAAGGTAAATTTGTAATAAAATATATGAAAAAATACACATAAAATAATATAAATTTGTATGAAAATATATATAAAAATACATATTAAATAACATGAATTTGTATAAAATTTGTATCAAATATATACTTATACACGCAATAAAATAACGTAATTTTTTTATGAAAATGTATATACAAAATACACATAAAATAATTTAAATACGCAGAAAAATATATATACAAAAAACACATAATATAATGTAAATTTGTATGGAAATATATAAACAAATACACATAAAATAATGTAAATTTGGATAAAATATATATACAAAATGAACATTAAATAATGTAAATATGTATAAAAAAAATATAAAAAATACACATAGAATAATGTTAAATCGTATCAAAATAAATAAAGAGAAAATCAATTAAATAATGTAAATTTGTATGAAAATAAAGATGCAAATATCCATGTAATAACGCATATTTGCATAAAAATATATATACAAAAAATACATATAAAATAGTTAAATTTGTATTAAAATAAATATACAAAATGCATGTACAATAAAGTAAATTTGTATTAAAATAGATATGCAAAATACACATCAATAATGTAAATTTGTATCAAAATATATATACGAATACTCATAAAATAGAGTAGATTTCTATGAAAATATATATACAAAATAGATACACAAAATACACACATAACTAGTTAAATTTGTATTTAAATACATGTACAAAAAACACATAAAATAATGTCTATTTATATGAAATGAAAAAAAAAACATTTTATATAAAATATATATACAAAATACACATAGAATAATGTAAAATCATATCAAAATAAATACACAGAATATCAATAAAATAATGTAAATTTGTATGAAAATAAAGATGCAAAATACCCATAAAATAAAGCATATTTCTATAAAAATACATATACAAAAATACACATAGATTAATCAAATTTGTATTAAAATTAATATACAAAATGCACATACAATAAGGTAAATTTGTATTGAAAAAATATGCAAAATACACATAAAATAATGTAAATTTGTTTCAAAATATATATACGAATACACATAAAATAATGCAGATTTCTATAGAAATATATATTCAAAATAGACTTGAAATAATGTAAATACGTATAAAAATGTATATACAAAATACACATTAAATAATGTTAATTCGTGTCAAAATAAATAAACAAAATATCATGAAAAGAATGTGTATTTGAATGAAAATAGATATACAAAATACACATAAAATAACCTAAATTTGTATAAAACTATATACAAAAATACACAAAAATAATTTAAACTTGTATGAAAATAAATATACAAAAAACATATAAAAATAGGTAAATTTTTATTGAAATACATATACAAAATACACATAAAATAATGTAAATTTGAATGAAAATATGTAAACATATAGACTTAAAATAACGTAAATTTGTATCAAATATATATACAAAAAAAAATTAAATAATGTAAATATGTATAAAAAAATATATACAAAACACAAAAAAATAATGTAAAATCGTATCAAAATAAATACAGAAAATATTAATAAAATAATGTAAAATAACGCATTTTTTATAAAAATATAAATACGAAAAAACATAAAATATTTGATTTTCTATTAAAATAAATAGATATACAAAATACACATAAAATAAGCTAAATTTGAATTGAAATATATATACAAAATACATAAAATAATGTAAATTTGTATCAAAATACCTATACAAATACACATATAATAACGTAAATTTGTATAAAAATATATAAACAAAATACACATTAAATAATGTAAATATGTATAAAAAAATGTAAAAAATACACAAATAATCATGTAATTCGTATCAAAATAAATAGACAAAATACCAATAAAATAATGTAAATTTCTATGAGAAAACATATACAAAATACACATAAATAACGCAAATATCAATAAAAATATATATAATATAATATATTTTTATACATATTTAAAATATTTAATGTATATTTTGTATATATATATATATATTTTATCCAAATCTACGTGATTTTATATATATTTGTT
Source organism: Eriocheir sinensis (assembly GCF_024679095.1). Taxonomy (NCBI): domain Eukaryota; kingdom Metazoa; phylum Arthropoda; class Malacostraca; order Decapoda; family Varunidae; genus Eriocheir; species Eriocheir sinensis. The sequence goes on from NW_026111524.1 coordinate 247,706, forward strand.
TATATATTTTCATGCAAATTTACATTATTTTATGTGAGTTTTGTATATATATTTCAATACAAATTTGCCTAACTTTATGTGTATTTTGCATATCTATTTTCAAACAAATTTAAATCATTTTTGAGTATATTTGTATATATTTTTATACAAATTTTAGTTATTTTATTTATTTTTTGTATATATATTTTCCTACATATATACATTCTTTTATTGGAATTTTGTGTATTTAATTTTTTACGAATTTATATTATTTTATGTGTATTTTGTATATGTATTTTTCTACGTATTTAAACTATTTTATGTGTATTTTATATATACATTTTCATAAAAATTTACGTTATTTTATTGTGTGTATTCGTATATATTTTGAAACATTTTATACAAATTCATATTTTTTTATGTGTATTTGCATATATATTTTCATACAAATTTATATTATTTTATGTGTATTCTTACATATATTTTATTACAAATTTACCTTATTTTATGTTTATTTTGTATTTTGTATATTTATTTCATTAAATTGTAAATTATTTAATGTGTATATTTGTATTTGTATTTAGGTTATTTTATGTGTGTTTTCTATATATATTTTCATCCAAAATTACATTATTTTATTGTTATTTTCTTAATTTAACTCGATACGAATTTAGATTATTTCATAGGTATTTTGTATACATATTTTTATACTCATTTACATTATCTAATGTGTGTTTTGTATATATTTTTTTATGCAAACTTATTTTACGTGCATTTTTGTACATATATTTTTATAGAAACTTAAAACGTTATTTTATGTGTATTTTGTATATGTTTTCTCATACAAATTGACATTATTTAATTAGTTTTTTGTTTATTTATTTTGATACGAATGACTTGATTATTTGTGAATTTTGTAAATATTTTTTTATACGTATTTACATTACTTAATGTGTATTTTGTTTATATATTTTTTTTACAAATTTACGTTATTATATGAGTATTTGTTAAAAATATTTTTAGAGGAATTTACTTTATTTTATTTATTTTGTATATATATTTCAATTCAAATTAAGCTTATTTTGTGTGTATTTTGTATATCTATTTTCATACAAATTTAATTAATTCTGTGTATTTTTGTATATAGTTTTATACAAATTTACGTTATTTTATGTGCATTTTGTATATTTATATTTATACAAATACACATTCTCTTATTGGTATTTTGTTTATTTATATTTATACGAATTTACATTATTTTATGTGTATTTTCTATACATTTTTGATTCGTATTTACTTAATTTTATTTGTATTTTGTATATATATATTTATAAAAATCTACGTTATTTTATGTGTATTCGTATATATATTTTGAAACAAATTTACATTGTTTTATATGTTTTTTGCATATCTATTTCAATACAAATTTACCTTATTGTATGTGCATTTTGTATATTTATTTTAATACAAATTCAAATATTTTATGTGTATTTTGGTACATATAATTTTATAAAAAATGCGTTATTTTATAGGTATTTTGCATCTTAGTTTTCATACAAATGTACATTATTTTATTAATATTCTGTGTATATATTTTGATACGATTTTATATTATACTATTTGTGTTTGGTATATATTTTTTTATACATATTTTCATTATTTAATGTGTATTTTTTATATATATTTTATACAAATTAACGTCATTTTAAGTGTATTTGTTTATATAATTTCATTCAAATTTACATTATTTTAAGTGTATTTTGTATATGTATTTCAATACAAATTTACCTAATTTTATATGTATTTTGTATATTTATTTTCATACAAATTTAAATTATTTTTTGTGTTTTTTTTGTATATACATATAGAGTAAATTTCTATGAAAATATATATTCAAAATACATATAAAATTATGTAAATAAGTATAAAAATATATACATCAAATACACCTAAAAAAATGAAAATTCGTATCAAAATAAATAAACAAAATTCCGATAAAAGAACGTATATTTGTAGTAAAATAAATATACAAAATACATATAAAATTACGAAAATTTGAATAAAAGTATATACAAAAAAACAAAAAAATAAATTTCAATTTGTATGAAAATAGATATACAAAATACACATATAATTAGTTAAATATGTATTTAAATACATGTACAAAATACACATAAAATAATGTAAATTTGTATGAAATGAAAACAAATTCACATAAAATAATGTACATTTGTATAAAATAGATATACAAAATATACATAGAATAATGTAAAATCGTATCAAAATAAATACACAGAATATCAATAAAATAATGTAATTTTGTATGAAAATAAAGATGCAAAATACCATAAAAAAGCATATTTTTTTTAAAAATACATATACAAGAATACACATAGAATAATTGAATTTGTATTAAAATTAATATACAAAATGCACGTACAATAAGGTAAATTTGTATTAAAATATATATGCAAAATACACATAAAACAATGTAAATTTGTTTCAAAATATATATACGAATACACATAAAATAACGTAGATTTCTATAAAAATATATATACAAAATACACATAAAATGAAGTAAATACGTATATGAAAATGTATACAAAATACACATAAAATAATGTAAATTCGTATCAAAATAAATAAACTAAATGCCAATAAAAGAATGTTTACTTGTATAAATATAAATAAACAAAATACACATAAAATAACGTAAAATTGTATAAAACTATATACAAAAATAAACAAAAATAATTAAATTTGTATGAAAATATTTATACAAAGGACACATAAAATAAGCTAAATTTGAATTGAAATAAATATAGAAAATACATAAAATAATGTAAATTTGTATCACAATATATATTCAAAAACACATATATTAAAATTAATATACAAAATGCGTATATAATAAGGTAAATTTGTATTGAAAAAATATGCAAAATACACGTTTACTCATACAAATTTATATTATTTTATTGGTATTTTGTTTATTTATTTTGATACGAATTACATGATTATATGTGTATTTTGTACATATTTCTTTATACGTATTTACATTATTTAATGTGTATTTTGTTTATATATTTTCATACAAATTAACGTTATTATATGTGTATTTGTATAAATATTTTGATACAAATTAACTTTATTTCATGTATTTTGTATATATATTTCAATTCAAGTTTAACTTATTTTGTGTGTATTTTGTATTTTGTATTTTGTATTTTCATACAAATTTAATTACTTCTGTGTACTTTTGTATATAGTTTTATATAAATTTACGTTATTTTATGTGTATTTTGTATATTTATATTTATACAAATACACATTCTTTTATTGGTATTTTGTTTATTTATTTTGATAAGAATTTACATTATTTTATGTGTTTTTTGTATACATTTTTTTATACGTATTTACTTCATTTTATGTGTATTTTGTATATATATTTTTATAGAAAACTACGTTATTTTATGTGTATTCGTATATATATTTTGAAACAAATTTACATTGTTTTATATGTATTATGCATATCTATTTCAATACAAATTTACCTTATTGTATGTATTTTTTGTATATTTATTTTAATACAAATTTAATTTTTTGATGTGTATTTTGGTATATATATTTTTATAAAAGAAATGCGTTATTCTATGGGTATTTTGCTTTATTTTCATACAAGTTTACATTATTTTATTAATATTCTGTGTATTTATTTTGATACGATTTTACATTATTCTATTTGTGTTTTGTACATATTTTTTTAAACAAATTTACGTTATTTTAAGTGTATTTGTTTATGTATTTTCATTCAAATTTACATTATTTTATGTGTATTTTGTGAATGTATTTCAATAGAAATTTACCTAATTATATGTATATTTTGTATATTTATTTTCATACAAATTTAAATATTTTTGTGTATTTTTGTATATAGTTTGATACAAATTTAGGTTATTTGAGGTGTATTTTGTATATCTATTTTCATATAAATACACATTCTTTTATTGATATTTTGTATATTTACTTTGACGCGAATTTACATTATTTAATGTGTATTTTGTATATATATTTTTATACGTATTTACATCATTTCATGTGTATGTTGTATAGTTTTAAACAAATTTATATTATTTAATGTGTATTTTGTATATATATATTTATACAAATACACATTCTTTTATTGGTATTTTTTTATTTATTTTGATACTAATTTACATTATTTTAGGTGTATTTCGTATACGTTTTTTATACGTATTTACTTAATTTTATGGGTATTTTGTATATATATTTTTATAGAAATCTACCTTATTTCATGTGTATTCGTATATATATTTTGAAACAAATTTACATTGTTTATATGTATTTTGCATATCTATTTTTGTATATTCTGTATTTATTTTTGTTATACATAGAATAATGTAAAATCGTATCAAAATAGGTACACAGAATATTAATAAAATAATTTAAATTTGTATGAAAATAAAGATGCAAAATACCCATAAGATAAAGCATTTTTTTTAAATACATATACAAAAATACACATAGAATAATTAAATTTGTATTAAAATTAATATACAAAATGCACACATACAAAAAGGTAAATTTGTATTGAAAAAAAACGCAAAATACAAATAAAACAGTGTAAATTTGTTTCAAAATATATATACGAATACACATAAAATAACGTAGATTTCTATAGAAATATATATACAAAATACACATGAAATTATGTAAATACGGATAAAAAATATATATATATATATATATATATATATATATATATATATATATATATATATATATATATAAAAATATATATATATATATATATATATAAAATACATATTAAGTAATGTAAATTCGTGACAAAATAAATAAACAAAATATCATGAAAAGAATGTGTATTTGTATGAAAATAAATAATAGATAATAAATTTGTATGTAATATATATGCAAGATACACATTAAATAATGTAAATATGTATAAAACAAAATATATACAAAAAACAAATAGAATAATGTAAAATCGTATCAAAATAAATACACCGAATATTAATAAAATAATGTAAATTTGTATGAAAATAAAGATGCAAAATTCCCATCAAATAGCACATTTCTTATAAAAATATATATACCAAAATACACATAAAATATTTAAATTTGTATTGAAATAAATATACAAAATGCACATACAATAAGGTAAACTTCTGTTGAAAGAGATATGCAAAAATACATATAAAAAATTGTAAATTTGTTTCAAAATATACGTAGATTTATATAAAAATATATATACAAATTCACATAAAATTAGGTAAATACGTATAAAAAAATGTAAACAAAATACACATAAAATAATATAAATTCGAAACAAAATAAATAAACAAAATACCAATAAAAGAATGTATATTTGTTCTGTGTATTTTTGTATATAGTTTTATACAAATTTACGATATTTTATGTGTATTTTGTATATTTATATTTATACAAATAAATATAAAAATAAATATACAAAATACACATAAAATTAAGTAAATACGTATAAAAAAATGTAAACAAAATACACATAAAATAATGTAAACTCTAAACAAAATAGATAAACAAAATACCAATAAAAGAATGAGTATTTGTATAAATATAAATGTACAAAATACACATACAAAATAAACATAAAATAAGGTAAATTTGATATGAAATATATGTACAAAATACACATAAAATAATGTAAATTTATATGAAAAAAAAATATTAAATAATGTAAATGCGTATAAAAATATATATACAAAGTACATATAAAATAATGTAAACTCGTATCAATATAAATCAACAAAATACCAATAAAATAATATATATTTGAATGAAAATACATTTACAAAATACACATAACATAACTAAACCTTGTATTGAAATATATACAAAAATACATAAAAATAATTTGAGTTTGTATGAAAATAGATATTCAAAATACATATAAAAGTAGGTAAATTTCTTTTGAAATATATATACGAAATACCCATAAAATATTGTAAATTTGTGTGAAAATATATAAACAAATACACATAAAATAACTTAAAATAACGTAAATATGTAACAAATATATATACAAAAAACACATTAAATAATGTAAATATGTATAAAAAAATATATACAAAACATAAATAAAATAATGTAAAATCGTATCAAAATAAATACAGAAAATATTAATAAAATAATGTAAATTTCTATGAAAATTAAGATGCAAAATACCCATAAAATAACACATTTTTTTATAAAAATATATATACGAAAAAACATAAAATATGTGATTTTGTATTAAAATAAAGAGATATACATTCTTTTATTGGTATTTTGTTTATTTCTTTTGTTTCGAATTTACATTATTTTATGTGTATTTTGTTTACATTTTTTATACGTATTTACTTAATTTTATGTGTATTTTGTTTATATATTTTTATAGAAATCTACGTTATTTTATGTGTATTCGTATATATATTTTGAAACAAATTTACATTGTTTTATATGTATTTTTGCATATCTCTTTCAATAGAAGTTTAAGTTATTGTATGTGCATTTTGTATATTTATTTCAATACAAATTTAAATATTTTATGTGTATTTTGTTATATATATTTTTATAAGAAATGCGCTATTTGATGGGAATTTTGCATCTTTATTATACAAATTTATATTATTTTATTAATATTCTGTGTATTTATTTTGATACGATTGTACATTATTCTATTTGTTTTTTGTATATATTTTTTTATACATATTTACATTATTTAATGTGTATCTTGCATATATATTACATACAAATTTATTATCTATTATTTATTTTCATACAAATACATATTCTTTTCATGATATTTTGTTTATTTATTTTGTCACGAATTTACATTACTTAATTTGCATTTTATATATATATTTTTATCCGTATTTACATAATTTCATGTGTATTTTGTATATATATTTCTATAGAAATCTACGTTATTTTATGTGTATTCGTATATATATTTTGAAACAAATTTACACTGTTTTATTTGTATTTTGCGTTTTTTTTCAATAGAAATTTACCTTATTGTATGTGTGCATTTTGTATATTAATTTTAATACAAATTTAAATATTCTATGTGTATTTTTGTATATGTATTTAAACAAAAAAATATGCTTTATCTTATGAGTATTTTGCATCTTTATTTTCATACAAATTTAAATTATTTTTTTGATATTCTGTGTACTTATTTTGATACGATTTTACTTTATTCTATATATAACAAAAATAAATACAGAATACACAAAAATAGATACCTATGCAAAATACATATAAACAATGTAAATTTGTTTCAAAATATATATACGAATACACATGAAATAAGGTAGATTTCTATAAAAATATATATACAAAATACACATAAAATTAAGTAAATACGTATAAAAAATGTATACAAAATACACATAAAATAATGTAAATTAGTATCAAAATAAATAAACAAAATACCAATAAAAGAATGTGTATTTCTATAAATATATATATACAAAATACACATTAAATAATATAAATTTGTTTAAAACTATACAAAATACACATGAAATGATGTAAATACGTATAAAAATATATATACAAAATACACATTAAATAATGTAAACTCGCGTCAAAATAAATAAACAAAATATCAATAAAAGAATGTGTATTTATATGAAAATAGATATACAAAATACACATAAAATAACCTAAATTTGTATCAAACTATATACAAAAATACACAAAACTTTTTTAAATTTGTATGAAAATAAATATACAAAATACACATAAAATTAGGTAAATTTCTATTGAAATACATACACAAAATACACATAAAATAATGTAAATTTGAATGAAAATACATAAACAAATACACTTAAAATAACGTAAATTTGTATAAAAAAATATATACAAAACACAAATAGAATAATGTAAAATCGTATCAAAATAAATACACAGAATATTAATAAAATAATGTAAATTTGTATGAAGAAAAAAAAGCAAAATACCCATAAAATAACGCATTTTTTTATTTATAAAAATATATATACCAAAATACACATCAAAAAATTTAATTTGTATTAAAATAAATATACAAAAAACACATACAATAAGGTAAATTTGTATTGAAATAGATATGCAAAATACATATAAAACAATGTAAATTTGTTTCAAAATATATATACGAATACACATAAAATAACGTAGATTTCTATAAAAATATATATACAAAATACACATAAAATGAAGTAAATACGTTTAAAAAAATGTATACAAAAAACACATAAAATAATGTAAATTCGTATCAAAATAAATAAACAAAATAGAAATAAAAGAATGTGTATTTGTATAAATATAAATATACAAAATACACATAAAATAACGTAAATTTATATAAAACTATATACAAAAATACACAGAAGTAATTAAATTTGTATGAAAATATATACAAAATACACACAAAATAAGCTAAATTTGATTTGAAATATATATACAAAATACATGAAATAAAGTAAATTTGTATCAAAATATTTAAACAAATACACATATAATAACGTAAATTTGTATGAAAATATATAAACAAAATACACATTAAATAATGTAAATACGTATAAAAAATATGTACAAAATACACATATAATCATGTAATTCGTATCAAAATAAATAAACAAAATACCAATAAAATAATATAAATTTGTATGAGTAAACGTGTATGTTGCATATATTTCAATACAAATTTACCTTATTATATACGCATTTTGTATATTAATTTTAATACAAATTTAATTATTCGATGTGTATTTTTGTATCTGTATTTGTATATATATTTTTATACGCTTTTACATTATTTAATATTTATTTTGAATATATATTTTTATACAAATTCCTGGTATTTTATGTGTATTTGTATTTATATTTTTATATAATTTTACATTATTTTATGTGTATTTTGTACATATATTTTTTTACAAATCTACCTTATTTTAAATTTATTTTGTATGTGTATTTTCTATATTTATTTTTATCCAAATACACATTCTTTTATTGGTATTTTCTTTATTTATTTTAATTCGAATTTACATTATTTTATGTGTATTTTGTATACATTTTTTTATACGTATTTACTTAGTTTTATGTGTATTTTGTATATATATTTTTATAGAAATCTATGTTTTTTTATTTGTATTCGTATATATATTTTGAAACAAATTTACATTGTTTTATATGTATTTATTCATATCTCTTTCAATACAAATTTACCTTATTGTATGTGCATTTTGTATATATTTTTCAATGCAAATTTAATTTTTTTTTTGTATATATATTTTTATAAGATTACGAAAATTTGAATAAAAATATATACAAAAAAACAAAAAAATAAATTTCAATTTGCATGAAAATAGATATACAAAATACACATATAATTAGTTAAATTTGTATTTAAATACATGTACAAAATACACATAAAATAATGTAAATTTGTATGAAATGAAAACAAATTCACATAAATTCGCGTCTGAATAAATAAATAAAATATCAATAAAAGAATGTGTATTTGTATGAAAATAGATATATAAAATACACATAAAATAACCTAAATTTGTATCAAACTATATACAAAAATAAACAAAAATATTTTAAATTTGTATGAAAATAAATATACAAAATACACATAAAATTAGGTAAATTTGTATTGAAATACATACACAAAATACACATAAAATAATGTAAATTTGAATGAAAATACATAAACAAATACACTTAAAATAACGTAAATTTCTATAAAAAATATGTACAAAACACAAATAGAATAATGTAAAATCGTATCAAAATAAATACACAGAATATTAATAAAATAATGTAAATTTATATGAAAATAAAGAAGCAAAATACCCATAAAATATCGCATTTTTTTCATTTATAAAAATATATATACCAAAATACACATCAAAAAATTAAATATGTATTAAAATAAATATACAAAAAACACATACAATAAGGTAAATTTGTATTGAAATCGATATGCAAAATACATATAAAACAATGTAAATTTGTTTCAAAATATATATACGAATACACATAAAATAACGTAGATTAATATAAAAATACATATACAAAATACACATAAAATTAAGTAAATACGTATAAGAAAATGTATACAAAATACATATAAAATAATGTAAGTTCGTATAAATATAAATGAACAAAATACCAATAAAAGAATGTGTATTTGTATAAATATGAATATACAAAATACACATAAAATAACGTAGATTTATATAAAACTATATGTAAAATACACAAAAGTAATTAAATTTGTTTGAAAATAGATATAAAAAATACTCACAAAATAAGCTAAATTTGAATTGAAATCTATATAAAAATACATAAAATAAAGTAAATTTGTATCAAAATATTTATACAAATACACATATAATAACGTAAATTTGTATGAAAATATATAAACAAAATACACATTAAATAATGTAAATACGTATAAAAAATATGTAAAAAATACACATATAATCATGTAATTCGCATCAAAATAAATAAAAAAAATACCAATAAAATAATATAAATTTGTATGAGTAAACGTCTATGTTGCATATTTTTTCAATACAAATTTACCTTGTTATATACGCATTTTGTATATTAATTTTAATACAAATTTAATTATTCGATGTGTATTTTTGTATCTGTATTTGTATATATATTTTTATACGCTTTTACATTATTTAATATTTATTTTGAATATATATTTTTATACAAATTCATGGTATTTTATGTGTATTTGTATATATTTTTATATAAATTTACATTATTTTATGAGTATTTTGTACATATATTTTTTTACAAATCTACCTTATTTTATGTTTATTTTGTATGTGTATTTTCTATATTTATATTTATCCAAATACACATTCTTTTATTGGTATTTTGTTTATTTATTTTAATTTGAATTTACATTATTTTATGTGTATTTTGAATACATTTTTTATACGTATTTACTTAGTTTTATGTGTATTTTGTATATATATTTTTATTGAAATCTACGTTTTTTTTATTTGTATTCGTATATATGTTTTGAAACAAATTTACATTGATTTATATGTATTTTTGCATATCTCTTTTAATACAAATTTACCTTATTGTATGTGCATTTTGTATATTTATTTCAATGCAAATTTAAATTCTTTATTTGTTTTTTGGTATTTGTATTTTTATAATATTACGAAAATTTGAATAAAAATATATACAAAAAAAAAAAAAAATTTCAATTTGTATGAAAATAGATATACAAAATACACATATAATTATTTAAATTTGTATTTAAATACATGTACAAAATACACATAAAATAATGTAAATTTGTATGAAATGAAAACAAATTCACATAAAATTCCCGTCAAAATAAATAAACAAAATATCAATAAAAGAATATGTATTTGTATGAAAATAGATATACAAAATACACATAAAATAACCTAAATTTGTATCAAACTATATACAAAAATAAACAAAATATTTTAAATTTGTATGAAAATAAATATACAAAATACACATAAAATTAGGGAAATTTGTATTAAAATACATACACAAAATACACATAAAATAATGTAAATTTGAATGAAAATACATAAACAAATACACTTAAAATAACGTAAATTTGTATAAAAAAAATATGTACAAAACACAAATAGAATAATGTAAAATCGTATCAAAATAAATACACAGAATATTAATAAAATAATGTAAATTTATATGAAAATAAAGAAGCAAAATACCCATAAAATAACGCATTTTTTTATTTATAAAAATATTTATACCAAAATACACATAAAAAAATAAAATTTGTATTAAAATAAATATACAAAAAACACATACAATATGGTAAATTTGTATTAAAATAGATATGCAAAATACATATAAAACAATGTAAATTTGTTTTAAAATATATATACGAATACACATAAAATAACGTTGATTTCTATAAAAATATATATGCAAAATACACATAAAATGAAGTAAATACGTATAAAAAAATGTATACAAAAAACAAATAATGTAAATTCGTATCAAAATAAATAAACAAAATACCAATAAAAGAATGTGTATTTGTATAAATATAAATATACAAAATACACATAAAATAACGTAAATTTATATAAAACTATATACAAAAATACACAGAAGTAATTAAATTTGTATGAAAATATATACAAAATACACACAAAATAAGCTAAATTTGATTTGAAATATATATACAAAATACATGAAATAAAGTAAATTTGTATCAAAATAGTTATACAAATACACATATAATAACGTAAATTTGTATGAAAATATATAAACAAAATACACATTAAATAATGTAAATACGTATAAAAAATATGTACAAAATACACATATAATCATGTAATTCGTATCAAAATAAATAAACAAAATACCAATAAAATAATATAAATTTGTATGAGTAAACGTGTATGTTGCATATTTTTTCAATACAAATTTACCTTATTATTTATGCATTTTGTATATTAATTTTAATACAAATTTAGTTATTCGATGTGTATTTTTGTATCTGGATTTTTATAAACATATGCTTTATTTTTTGGGTATTTTGCATCTTTATTTTCATACAAATTTACATTATTTTATTGATATTCTGCTCATTCATTTTGATACGAATTGACATTATTCTATGTGTATTTTGTATATATTTTTCACACAAATTTACGTTATTTTATGTGTATTTACATATATATTTTGACACAAATTTACAATATTTTATGGGTATTTTGTATATACATTTCAAAAGAAATTTACCTAGTTTTATGTGTATTTTCAAACAAACTCAAATTATTTCTATGTATTGTTGTACATATTTTAATACAAATTTTAGTTATGTGATGTGTATTTTGTAAATTTATTTTCATTCAAATATATATTATTTTATTGGTGTTTTGCTGATTTATATTGATACGAATTTACATTATTTTATATGTACTTTGTATATATATTTTTATACGCTTTTACATTATTTAATATTTATTTTAAATATATTTTTATAAAAATTCATGGTATTTTATGTGTATTTGAATATATATTTTTATATAAATTTACATTATTTTATGTGTATTTTGTACATATTTTTTTTTACAAATCTACCTTATTTTATGTTTATTTTGTATGTGTATTTTCTATATTTATATTTATCCAAATACACATTCTTTTATTGGTATTTTGTTTATTTATTTTAATGCGAATTTACATTATTTTATATGTATTTTGTATACATTTTTTTATACGTATTTACTTAGTTTTATGTGTATTTTGTATATATATTTTTATAGAAATCTACGTTTTTTTATTTGTATTCGTATATATATTTTGAAACAAATTTACATTGTTTTATATGCATTTTTGCATATCTTTCAATACAAATTTATTTAGTGTATGTGCATTTTGTATATTTATTTCAATGCAAATTTAAATACTTTATGTGTTTTTTGGTATATATATTTTTATAAGATTACGAAAATTTGAATAAAAATATATACAAAAAAACAAAACAAAAATTTCAATTTGTATGAAAATAGATATACAAAATACACATATAATTAGTTAAATTTGTATTTAAATACATGTACAAAATACACATAAAATAATGTAAATTTGTATGAAATGAAAACAAATTCACATAAAATTCGCGTCAAAATAAAAAAAACAAAATATCAATAAAAGAATGTGTATTTGTATGAAAATAGATATACAAAATACACATAAAATAACCTAAATTTGTATCAAACTATATACAAAAATAAACAAAAATATTTTAAATTTGTATGAAAATAAATATACAAAATACACATAAAATTAGGTAAATATGTATTGAAATACATACACAAAATACACATAAAATAATGTAAATTTAAATGAAAATACATAAACAAATACACTTAAAATAACGTAAATTTATATAAAAAAAAATATGTACAAAACACAAATAGAATAATGTAAAATCGTATCAAAATAAATACACAGAATATTAATAAAATAATGTAAATTTGTATGAAAATAAAGAAGCAAAATACCCATAAAATAACGCATTTTTTTATTTATAAAAATATATATACCAAAATACACATAAAAAAATAAAATTTGTATTAAAATAAATATACAAAAAACACATACAATATGGTAAATTTGTATTGAAATAGATATGCAAAATACATATAAAACAATGTAAATTTGTTTCAAAATATATATACGAATACACATAAAATAACGTTGATTTCTATAAAAATATATATGCAAAATACACATAAAATGAAGTAAATACGTATAAAAAAATGTATACAAAAAACACAAAATAATGTAAATTCGTATCAAAATAAATAAACAAAATACCAATAAAAGAATGTGTATTTGTATAAATATAAATATACAAAATACACATAAAATAACGTAAATTTATATAAAACTATATACAAAAATACACAGAAGTAATTAAATTTGTATGAAAATATATACAAAATACACACAAAATAAGCTAAATTTGATTTGAAATATATATACAAAATACATGAAATAAAGTAAATTTGTATCAAAATAGTTATACAAATACACATATAATAACGTAAATTTGTATGAAAATATATAAACAAAATACACATTAAATAATGTAAATACGTATAAAAAATATGTACAAAATACACATATAATCATGTAATTCGTATCAAAATAAATAAACAAAATACCAATAAAATAATATAAATTTGTATGAGTAAACGTGTATGTTGCATATTTTTTCAATACAAATTTACCTTATTATTTATGCATTTTGTATATTAATTTTAATACAAATTTAGTTATTCGATGTGTATTTTTGTATCTGGATTTTTATAAACATATGCTTTATTTTTTGGGTATTTTGCATCTTTATTTTCATACAAATTTACATTATTTTATTGATATTCTGCTCATTCATTTTGATACGAATTGACATTATTCTATGTGTATTTTGTATATATTTTTCACACAAATTTACGTTATTTTATGTGTATTTACATATATATTTTGACACAAATTTACAATATTTTATGGGTATTTTGTATATACATTTCAAAAGAAATTTACCTAGTTTTATGTGTATTTTGTATATCTATTTTCAAACAAACTCAAATTATTTCTATGTATTGTTGTACTTATTTTAATACAAATTTTAGTTATGTGATGTGTATTTTGTAAATTTATTTTCATTCAAATATATATTATTTTATTGGTGTTTTGCTGATTTATATTGATACGAATTTACATTATTTTATATGTACTTTGTATATATATTTTTATACGCTTTTACATTATTTAATATTTATTTTGAATATATATTTTTATAAAAATTCATGGTATTTTATGTGTATTTGTATATATATTTTTATATAAATTTACATTATTTTATGTGTATTTTGTACATATATTTTTTTACAAATCTACCTTATTTTATGTTTATTTTGTATGTGTATTTTCTATATTTATATTTATCCAAATACACATTCTTTTATTGGTATTTTGTTTATTTATTTTAATGCGAATTTACATTATTTTATATGTATTTTGTATACATTTTTTTATACGTATTTAATTAGTTTTATGTGTATTTTGTATATATATTTTTATAGAAATCTACGTTTTTTTATTTGTATTCGTATATATATTTTGAAACAAATTTACATTGTTTTATATGCATTTTTGCATATCTCTTTCAATACAAATTTACCTTATTGTATGTGCATTTTGTATATTTATTTCAATGCAAATTTAAATACTTTATGTGTTTTTTGGTATATATATTTTTATAAGATTACGAAAATTTGAATAAAAATATATACAAAAAAACAAAAAAATAAATTTCAATTTGTATGAAAATAGATATACAAAATACACATATAATTAGTTAAATTTGTATTTAAATACATGTACAAAATACACATAAAATAATGTAAATTTGTATGAAATGAAAACAAATTCACATAAAATTCGCGTCAAAATAAAAAAACAAAATATCAATAAAAGAATGTGTATTTGTATGAAAATAGATATACAAAATACACATAAAATAACCTAAATTTGTATCAAACTATATACAAAAATAAACAAAAATATTTTAAATTTGTATGAAAATAAATATACAAAATACACATAAAATTAGGTAAATATGTATTGAAATACATACACAAAATACACATAAAATAATGTAAATTTAAATGAAAATACATAAACAAATACACTTAAAATAACGTAAATTTGTATAAAAAAATATGTACAAAACACAAATAGAATAATGTAAAATCGTATCAAAATAAATACACAGAATATTAATAAAATAATGTAAATTTGTATGAAAATAAAGATGCAAAATACCCATAAAATAACGCATTTTTTTATTTATAAAAATATATATAACAAAATACACATCAAAAAATAAAATTTGTATTAAAATAAATATACAAAAAACACATACAATAAGGTAAATTTGTATTGAAATAAATATGCAAAATACATATAAAACAATGTAAATTTGTTTCAAAATATATATACGAATACACATAAGATAACGTTGATTTCTATAAAAATATATATACAAAATACACATAAAATGAAGTAAATACGTATAAAAAAATGTATACAAAAAACACATAAAATAATGTAAATTCGTATCAAAATAAATAAACAAAATACCAATAAAAGACTGTGCATTTGTATAAATATAAATATAGAAAATACACATAAAATAACGTAAATTTATATAAAACTATATACAAAAATACACAAGAGTAATTAAATTTGTATGAAAATATATACAAAATAAACACAAAATAAGCTAAATTTGATTTGAAATATATATAGAAAATACATGAAATAAAGTAAATTTGTATCAAAATATTTATACAAATACACATATAATAACGTAAATTTGTATGAAAATATATAAACAAAATACACATTAAATAATGTAAATACGTATAAAAAATATGTACAAAATATACATATAATCATGTATTTCGTATCAAAATAAATAAACAAAATACCAATAAAGTAATATAAATTTGTATGAGTAAACGTGTATGTTGCATATTTTTTCAATACAAATTTACCTTATTATATATGCATTTTGTATATTAATTTTAATACAAATTTAATTATTCGATGTGTATTTTTGTATCTGTATTTTTATAAACATATGCTTTATTTTTTGGGTATTTTGCATTTTTATTTTCATACAAATTTACATTATTTTATTGATATTCTGGTCATTCATTTTGATACGAATTGACATTATTCTATCTGTATTTTGTATATATTTTTCATACAAATCTACGTTATTTTATGTGTATTTGCTTATATATTTTGACACAAATTTACAATATTTTATGGGTATTTTGTATATACATTTCAAAAGAAATTTACCTAGTTTTATGTGTATTTTTTATATCTATTTTCAAACAAACTGAAATTATTTCTATGTATTTTTGTATATATTTTAATACAAATTTTAGTTATGTTATGTGTATTTTGTAAATTTATTTTCATTCAAATATATATTATTTTATTGGTGTTTTGCTGATTTATAGTGATACGAATTTATATTATTTTATATGTACTTTGTATATATATTTTTATACGCTTTTACATTATTTAATATTTATTTTGAATATATATTTTTATACAAATTCATGGAATTTTTATGTATTTCTATATATATTTTTATATAATTTTACATTATTTTATGTGTATTTTGTACATATATTTTTTTACATATCTACCTTATTTTATGTTTATTTTGTATGTGTATTTTCTATATTTATATTTATCCAAATACACATTCTTTTATTGGTATTTTGTTTATTTATTTTAATTCGAATTTACATTATTTTATGTGTATTTTGTATACATTTTTTTTATACGTATTTACTTAACTTTATGTGTATTTTGTATATATATTTGTATAGAAATCTACGTTTTTTTATTTGTATTGGAATATATATTTTGAAACAAATTTACATTGTTTTATATGTATTTTTGCATATCTCTTTCAATAAAAATGTACCTTATTGTATGTGCATTTCGTATATTTATTTCAATGCAAATTTAAATATTTTATGTGTTTTTTGGTATATATATTTTTATAAGATTACGAAAATTTGAATAAAAATATATACAAAAAAACAAAAAAATAAATTTCAATTTGTATGAAAATAGATACAAAATACACATATAATTAGTTAAATTTGTATTTAAATACATGTACAAAATACACATAAAATAATGTAAATTTGTATGAAATCAAAACAAATTCACATAAAACTCGCGTCAAAATAAATAAACAAAATATCAATAAAAGAATGTGTATTTGTATGAAAATAGATATACAAAATACACATAAAATAATCTAAATTTGTATCAAACTATATACAAAAAAATAAACAAAAATATTTTAAATTTGTATGAAAATAAATATACAAAATACACATAAAATTAGGTAAATTTGTATTGAAATACATACACAAAATACAAATAAAATAATGTAAATTTGAATGAAAATACATAAAGAAATACACTTAAAATAACGTAAATTTGTATAAAAAAATATGTACATAACACAAATAGAATAATGTAAAATCGTATCAAAATAAATACACAGAATATTAATAAAATAATGTAAATTTGTATGAAAATAAAGAAGCAAAATACCCATAAAATAACGCATTTATAAAAACATATATACCATAATACACATAAGAAAATTAAATTTGTATTAAAATAAATATACAAAAAACACATACAATAAGGTAAATTTCTATTGAAATAGATATGCAAAATATATATAAAAAAATGTAAATTTGTTTCAAAATATATATACGAATACACATAAAATAACGTAGATTTCTATAAAAATATATATACAAAATACACATAAAATGAAGTAAATACGTATAAAAAAATGTATACAAAATACACATAAAATAATGTAAATTCGTATCAAAATAAATATACAAAATACCAATAAAAGAATGTGTATTTGTATAAATATAAATATACAAAATACACATAAAATAACGTAAATTTATATAAAACTATATACAAAAATACACAGAAGTATTTTAATTTGTATGAAAATAGATATACAAAACAATTTAAATTCGTTTCAAATTCAATAAACAAAATTCAGATAAAAGAAAGTATATTTGTAGAAAAAATAAATATACAAAATACACATAAAATAACGAAAATTTGTTTGAAAATATATATAAAAAATAAACAAAAATAATTTCAATTTGTATGAAAATAAATATACTAAATACACATGTATTTTGTATATCTATTTTCACACAAATTTAATTACTTTTGTGTATTTTTGCATATAGTTTTATATAAATTTAAGTTATTTTATTTGTATTTTGTATATTTATATTTATACAATACACATTCTTTTATTAGTATTTTGTTTATTTATTTTGATACGAGTTTACATTATTTTATGTGTATTTTGTATACCTTTTTTTATACGTATTTACTTCATTTTATGTGCATTTTGTATATTTATTTTCATAGAAATCTACGTAATTTTATGTGTATTCGTATATAAATTTTTTTTAAAAATTTACATGGTTTTATATGTATTTTGCATATCTATTTAGATACCAATTTACCTTATTGTATGTGCATTTTGTATATTTATTTTAATACAAATTCAAATATTTTATGTGTGTCTTGGTATAAATATTTTTATAAAAAATGCGTTATTTTATGGGTATTTTTATATTTTTATTAATATTCTGTGTATTTTTTTTTATGATTTTATATTATTCTATTTGTTGTGTTTTGTATTTTTTTATACATATTACATTATTTAATGTGTATTTTTAATATATATTTTATACAAATTTACGTTATTTTAAGTGTATTTGTTTATATATTTTCTTTCAAATTTACATTATTTTATGTGTATTTTGTAAATTTATTTCAATCCAAATTTACCTAATTTTATGTGTATTTTGTATATTTATTTTCATACAAATTAAAATTAATTTTGTGTATTTTTGTATATAGTTTTATACAAATTTAGGTGATTTTTTGTGTATATTGTATATCTATTTTCATACAAATACACATTATTTTATTATTGATATTTATATTTATTTATTATATATATATATATATATATATATATATATATATATATATATATATATATATATATATATATATATATATATATATATATATATATATATATATATATATATATATATATATATATATATATATATATATATATATATATATATATATATGTATATATATATATATATATATATATATATATATATATATATATATATTTATATATATATTTTTATACGTGTTTACATCATTATATGTGTATTTTGTATATATATTTCTATAGAAATCTACGTTGATTTATGAGTATTCGTATATAGATTTTGAAATAAATTTACACTGTTTTATGTGTATTTTGCATATTTTTTCAATACAAATTTACCTTATTGTACATGCATTTTGTATATTAATTTTAATACAAATTTAATTATGCTATGTCTATTTTTGTATATGTATTTTTATAAAAATATGCTTTATTTTATGGGTATTTTGGATTTTTATTTTCATACAAATTTACATTATTTTATTTATATTCTGTTTATTTTTCTTAAACAATTTTACATTATTCTATGTGTATTTTGTATATCTATTTTTATACGTATTTACTTAATTTATGTGTATTTTTTATATATATTTTTATAGAAATCTACGTTACTTTATGTGTATTCGTATATATATTTTGAAACAAATTTACATGTTTTTATATGTATTTTTGCATATCTCTTTCAATACAAGTTTACCTTCTTGTATGTGCATTTTGTATATTTACTTCAATACAAATTTAAATATTTTATGTGTATTTTGGTATATATATTTTTATAAGAAATGCGCTATTTGATGGGAATTTTGCATCTTTATTTTCATACAAATTTACATTATTTTATTAATATTCGGTGTATTTATTTTGATACGATTTCACATTATTCTATTTGTTTTTTGTATATATATTTTTTATACATATTTACATTATTTAATGTGTATCTTGCATATATATTTCATACAAATTTATTATCTATTATTTATTTTCATACAAATACACATTCTTTTCATGATATTTTGTATATTTATTTTGACACGAATTTACCTAGATATGTATTTTGTATATATATTTTTATACGTATTTACATAATTTCATGTGTATTTTGTATATATATTTCTATAGAAATCTACGTTATTTTATGTGTATTCGTATATATATTTTGAAACAAATTTACTTTGTTTTATATGTATTTTTGAATATCTCTTTCAATACATATTTACCTTACTGTATATGCATTTTGTATATTTATTTCAATACAAATTTAAATATTTTATGTGTATTTTGGTATATATATTTTTATAAAAAATGCGCTATTTAATGGGAATTTTACATCTTTCTTTTCATACAAATTTACATTATTTTATTGATATTCTGTGTATTTATATTGATAGGATTTTACATTATTCTATTTCTTTTTTGTAAATATTTTTTTATACACATTTGCATTATTTAATGTGTATCTTGCATATATATTTCATACAAATTTACGTTATTTTAAGTGTACTTGTATATATATTTTCATTAAAATTTACATTATTCTATGTGTATTTTGTATATGTATTTCAATACAAATTTACCTAATTTTATGTGTATTTTGTATATTTCTTTTTATACACATTTTAAATATTTTTGTGTATTTTTGTATATAGTTTTATTCAAATTTAGGTTATTTTATGTACGCACTTACTTTATTTAATGTGCGTTTTGTATATATATTTTTATACATATTTACTTTATTTTATGTGCATTTTTGTACATATATTTTTTTAGAAATTTGCGTTAATTTATGTGTATTTGTATATGTTTCCTCATACAAAATTACCTTATTTGATTGCTATTTTGTTTATTTATTTAGATACGAATGAAAATAGATATACAAAATATATATAAAATAAACTAAATTTGTATTGAAATATATATACAAAATACATAAAATAATATAAATTTGTATAAAAATATTTTAACAGATGCGCATAAAATAACGTAAATTTGTTTTAAAATATACAAAATACACATTAAATAATGTAAATATGTATAAAAAAATATATACAAAACACAAATAGAATAATGTAAAATCGTATCAAAATAAATACGCAGAATATTAATAAAACAATGTAAATTTGTATGAAAATAAAGATGCAAAAATCCCATTAAATAAAGCATTTTTTATAAAAATATATATAACAAAATACACATGAAAAAATTAATTTGTATTAAAATAAATATACAAAATATACATACAATAAGGTAAATCTGTATTGAAATAGATATGCAAAATACATATAAAACAATGTAAATTTGTTTCAAAATATATATACGAATACACATAAAATAACGTAGATTTGTATAAAAATATATATACAAAATACCCATAAAATGAAGTAAATACGTATAAGAAAATGTATACAAAATACACATAAAATAATGTAAATTCGTATCAAAATAAATACACAAAATACCAATAAAAGAATGTGTATTTGTATAAATATAAATATATAAATACACATAAAATAACGTAAATTTGTATAAAACTATAAAAAAAATAAACAGAAGTAATTAAATTAGTATGAAAATAGATATACAAAATACAGATAAAATAAGCTAAATTTGAATTGAAATGTATATACAAAATACAATATTTTATGTATATATTTGTATTTGTATATAGGTTATTTTATGGGTATTTTGTATATATATTTTCATCCAAAATTACATTATTTTTTGGTATTTTCTTAATTTAATTCGATACGAATTTAGATTATTTCATAGGTATTTTCTATACATATTTTTATACTCATTTACATTATCTAATGTGTGTTTTGTATATATATTTTTATGCAAATTTATTTTATATTCATTTTTGTACATATATTTTTATAGAAATTTGCGTTATTTTATGTATATAGTTTTATATAAATTTACGTTATTTTATGTGCATTTTGTATATTTATATTTATACAAATACACATTCTTTTATTGGTATATTGTTTATTTACATTGATACGAATTTACATTATTTTGTGTATTTTGTATAAATTTTTTTATACGTATTTACCTAATTTTATATGTATTTTGTATATGTATTTTTATAGAAATCTACGTTATTTTATGTGTATTCGTATATATATTTTGAAACAAATTTACATTATTTTATATGTATTTTGCATATCTATTTCAATACAAATTTACCTTATTGTATGTGCATTTTGTATATTTATTTTAATACAAATTGAATTATTTTATGTGTATTTTGGTATCAATAATTTTATAAAAAAACGTAAATTTGTATAAAAAAAATATGTACAAAACACAAATAGAATAATGTAAAATCGTATCAAAATAAATACACAGAATATTAATAAAATAATGTAAATTTGTATGAAAATAAAGAAGCAAAATACCCATAAAATAACGCATTTTTTTTATTTATAAAAATATATATACCAATATACACATCAAAAAATTAAATTTGTATTAAAATAAATATACAAAAAACACATACAATAAGGTAAATTTGTATTGAAATATATATGCAAAATATATATAAAACAATGTAGATTTGTTTTAAAATATATATACGAATACACATAAAATAACGTAGATTTCTATAAAAATATGTATACAAAATACACATAAAATGAAGTAAATACGTATAAAAAAATGTATACAAAATACACATAAAATAATGTAAATTCGTATCAAAATAAATAAACAAAATACCAATAAAAGAATGTGTATTTGTATAAATATAAATATACGAAATACACATAAAAAAACGTAAATTTATATAAAACTATATACAAAAATACACAAAAGTAATTAAATTTGTATGAAAATATATACAAAATACACACAAAATAAGCTAAATTTGAATTGAAATATATATACAAAATACACATATTTTGCATATCTATTTTCAAACAAATTTAAATTATTTTTGTGTATTTTTGTATATATTTATTTTTGTTATATAGAATAATGTAAAATCGTATCAAAATAAGTACACAGAATATCAATAAAATAATTTAAATTTGTATGAAAATAAAGATGCAAAATACCCATAAGATAAAGCATTTTTTTTTAAATAAATATACAAAAATACACATAGAATAATTAAATTTGTATTAAAATTAATATACATAATGCACACATACAAAAGGTAAATTTGTAAAAAAACGCAAAATACAATAAAACAGTGTAAATTTGTTTCAAAATATATATACGAATACATAAAATAACGTGTATATTGTATATCTATTTTCATACAAATACACATTCTTTATTGATATATTTATATATATTTATATATATATATATATATATATATATATATATATAGATATATATATATATATATATATATATATATATATATATATATATATATATATATATATATATATATATATATATATATATATATATATATATATATATATATATATATATATATATATATATATATATATATATATATCTTTATACGTGTTTACATCATTTGATGTGTATTTTGTATATATATTTCTATAGAAATCTACGTTGATTTATGAGTATTCGTATATAGATTTTGAAATAAATTTACACTGTTTTATGTGTATTTTGCATATTTTTTCAATACAAATTTACCTTATTGTATATGCATTTTGTATATTAATTTTAATACAAATTTAATTATGCTATGTCTATTTTTGTATATGTATTTTTATAAAAATAAGCTTTATTTTATGGTTATTTTGGATTTTTATTTTCATACAAATTTACATTATTTTATTTATATTCTGTTTATTTTTTTTGAAACAATTTTACATTATTCTATGTGTATTTTGTATATCTATTTTTATACGTATTTACTTAATTTATGTGTATTTTTTATATATATTTTTATAGAAATCTACGTTACTTTATGTGTATTCGTATATATGTTTTGAAACAAATTTACATTGTTTTATATGTATTTTTGCATATCTCTTTCAATACAAGTTTACCTTTTTGTATGTGCATTTTGTATATTTACTTCAATACAAATTTAAATATTTTATGTGTATTTTGGTATATATATTTTTTAAAAATGCGCTATTTTATGGGAATTTTGCATCTTTATTTTCATACAAATTTACATTATTTTATTAATATTTTGTGTATTTATTTTGATACGATTCTCATTATATAATTTATTTCTTAATATATTTTTTATACATAGTTACATTATTTAATGTGTATCATGCATATATATTTTATACAAATTTATAATCTAAAATGCGTATATTGTATTGAAAAATATGCAATATGTTTTCTCCCACAAATTTACATTATTTGATTGGTATTTTGTTTATTTATTTTGATACGAATTACATGATTATATGTGTATTTTGTATATTTTTTTATACGTATTTACATTATTTGATGTGTATTTTGTTTATATATTTTTATACAAATTTACGTTATTATATGTGTATTTGTATAAATATTTTGATACAAATTTACTTTATTTCATGTATTTTGTATATATATTTCAATTCAAATTTAGCTTAGTTTGTGTGGAGTTTGTATATATTTTCACACACTTTTAATGACTTGTGTATTTTTGTATATAGTTTTATATAAATTTACGTTATTTTATGTATTTTGTATATTTATATTTATACAAATACACATTCTTTTATTGCTATTTTGTTTATTTATTTTGATACGAATTTACATTATTTTATGTGTTTTTTGTATACATTTTTAAACGTATTTACTTCATTTTATGTGTATTTGTATATATATATATATATATATATATATATATATATATATATATATATATATATATATATATATATATATATATATATATATATATATATATATATATATATATATATATATATATATATATATATATATATATATATATATATATATATATTTATAGAAATTTACGTTATTTTATGTGTATTCGTATATATATTTTGAAACAAATTTACATTGTTTTATATATATTTTGTATATCAATACAAATTTATTATTATTGTATATTTTTTGTATATTTATATTAATACAAATTTAAGTTTTTGATGTGTATTTTGGTATATATATTTTTATAAATAAAAAAATGCGTTATTTTATGGGTATTTTGCTTTTTTTTTCTTACAAATTTACATTATTTTATTAATATTCTGTGTATTTATTTGATACGATTTTACATTATTCTATTTGGGTTTTGTACATATTTTTTTTATACAAATTTACGTTATTTTAAGTGTATTTGTTTATATATTATCACTGAATTTACATTATTTTATATGTATTTTGTATATGTATTTCAACACAAATATACCTAATTTTATGTGTATTTTGTATATTTATTTTCATACAAATTAAAAATATTTTTGTTTCTTTTTGTATATAGTTTGATACAAATTTATGTTATTTTATGTGTATTTTGTATATCTATTTTCATACAAATACACATTCTTTTATTGATATTTAGTTTATTTATTTTGACGCGAACTTACATTATTTAATGTGAATTTGTTTATATATTTCATACAAATTTACATTATGTTATGTGTATTTTGTATATGTATTTAAATACAAATTTAACTAATTATATGTGTATTTTGTATATCTATTTTCATACAAATTGAAATTTTTGTTTTTGTTTTTTTGTATATATTTTTATTCAAATTATCGTAATCTTATAAAAATATATATACCAAAATACACATAAAATATTTAAATTTGCATTGAAATAAATATACAAAATGCACATACAATAAGGTAAATTTGTATTGAAAGAGATATGCAAAAATACATATAAGGCAATGTAAATTTGTTTCAAAATATATATACGAATACAAATAAAAAAACGTAGATTTCTATAAAAATATATATACAAAATACACATAAAATAAAGTAAATACATATAAAAAAATGTATACAAAATACACATAAAATAATGTAAATTCGAATTAAAATAAATAAACAAAATACCAATAAAAGAATGTGTATTTGGATAAATATAAATATAGAAAATACACATACAAAATCAACATAAAATAAGGTAGATTTGTAAAAAAATGTATATACAAAATACACGTAAAATAATGTAAATATGAAAATATATATACAAATACACATAAAATACCATGAATTTTATAAAATATATATTCAAAATAAATATTAAATAATGTAAAAGCGTATAAAATATATATACAAAGTACATGTAAAATAATGTAAATTCGTATCAATATAAATCAACAAAACACCAATAAAATAATATATATTTGAATGAAAATAAATTTACAAAATACACATAACATAACTAAAATTTGTATTAAAATATATACAAAAATAAATAGAAATAATTTGAGTTTGTATGAAAATAGATATACAAAATACACATAAAACTAGGTAAATTTCTTTTGAAATGTATATACAAAATACCCATAAAATATTGTAAATTTGTGTCAAAATATATAAACAAATACACATAAAATAACGGAACTTTGTATAAAAAAATATAAAAATAGAATAATTTCAATTCCTATAAAAATGAATTAGCAGAATATCAATAAAATAATGTAAATTTGTATGAAAATAAAGATGCAAAATACCCAAAAATAAAGCATATGTTTATAAAATACAGATACAAAATACACATCGAATAATTAAATTTGTATTAAAATTAATATACAAATGCGTATATAAGGTAAATTTGTATTGAAAAAATATAAAACATACACGTTTACTCATACAAATTTATATTATTTTATTGGTATTTTGTTTATTTATTTTGATACGAATTACATGATTATATGTGTATTTTGTACATATTTTTTATACGTATTTACATTATTTAATGTGTATTTTGTTTATATATTTTCATACAAATTTACGTTATTATATTTGTATTACATAAATATTTTGATACAAATTTAACTTTATTTCATGTATATTGTAAATATATTTCAATTCAAATTTAGCTTATTTCGTGTGTATTTTGTATATATTTTCATACAAATTTAATTACTTCTGTGTATTTTTGTATATAGTTTTATATAAATTTACGTTATTTTATGTGTATTTTGTATATTTATATTCATACAAATACACATTCTTTTATTGGTATTTTGTTTATTTATTTTAATACGAATTTACATTATTTTATGATATATATTTTATCCAAATTTACATTATTTTATGTGTATTTGTTTATATATTTTCATACATATTTACATTATTTTATGTGTTTTTTGTATATATATTTTCTACGTATTTAAATTATTTTATGTGTATTTTGTATATACATTTTCATAAAAAAATTACGTTATTTTATTGTGTGTATAAGTATATTTTGATACAAATTTTATACAAATTCATGTTATTTAATGTGTATTTGTATATATATTTTCATACAAATTTATATTATTTTATGTGTATTTTTCATATATTTCATTACAAATTTACCTTATTTTATGTTTATTTTGTATATTTATTTCATTCAATTTTAAATTATTTTATGTGTATATTTGTTTTTGTATTTAGGTTATTTTATGTGTATTTTGTATATATATTTTCATCCAAAATTACATTATTTTATTGGTATTTTAATTTAACTCGATACAATTTAGATTATTTCATAGGTATTTTGTATACATATTTTATACTCATTTACATTATCTAATGTGTGTTTTGTATATATATTTTATGCAAATTTACTTAATGTTCATTTTGTACATATTTTTATAGAAATTTGCGTTATTTTATGTATATAGTTTTATATAAATTGACGTTATTTTATGTGCATTTTGTATATTTATATTTATACAAATACACATTCTTTTATTAGTATATTGTTTATTTACATTTATACGAATTTACATTATTTTATGTGTATTTTGAATACATTTTTTATACGTATTTACTTAATTTTATGTGTATTTTGTATATGTATTTTATAGAAATCTACGTTATTTTATGTGTATTCGTATATATATTTTGAAACAAATTTACATTATTTTATATGTATTTTGCATATCTATTTCAATAGAAATTTACTTTATTGTATGTGCATTTTGTATATTTATTTTAATACAAGTTCAAATATTTTATGTGTATTTTGGTATCAATAATTTTATAAAAAATGCGTTATTTTATAGGTATTTTGCATCTTAATTTTCATTTTATATGTACTTTGTATATATATTTTATACGCTTTACATTATTTAATATTTATTTTGAATATATATTTTTATATAGATTCATGGTATTTATGTGTATTTGTATATATATTTTCATATAAATTTACATTATTTTATGTGTATTTTGTACATATATTTTATTACAAATCTACCTTATTTTATGTTTATTTTGTATGTGTATTTAGTATATTTATATTTATCCAAATACACATTCTTTAATTGGTATTTAAATTCGAATTTACATTATTTTATGTGTATTTTGTATACATTTTTTGATACGTATTTCCTTAATTTTATGTGTATTTTGTATATATATTTTTATAGAAATCTACGTTTTTTTATTTGTATTCGTATATATATTTTGAAACAAATTTACATTGTTTTATATGTATTTTTGCATATCTCTTTCAATACAAATTTACCTTATTGTATGTGCATTTTGTATATTTATTTCAATACAAATTTAAATATATTATGTGTATTTTGGTACATATATTTTTATAATAAATGCACTATTTTATGGGAATTTTGCATCTTTATTTTCATACAAATTTACATTATTTTATTAATATTCGGTGTATTTATTTTGATACGATGTTACATTATTATATTTGTTTTTTGTATTTACTTTTTTATACATATTTACATTATTTAATGTGTATCTTGCATATATATTTTATACAAATTTATTATCTATTATCTATTTTTTATACAAATCCACATTCTTTTCATGATATTTTGTTTATTTATTTTGACACGAATTTACATTATTTGATATGTATTTTGTATATATATTTGTATACGTATTTACATAATTTCATATGTATTTTGTATATATATTTCTATAGAAATCTACTTTATTTTATGTGTATTCGTATATATATTTTGAAACAAATTTACATTGTTTTATATGTATTTTAGAATATCTCTTTCAATACAAATTTACCTTACTGTATATGTATTTTGTATATTTATTTCAGTACAAATTTAAATATTTTATGTGTGTTTTGGTGTATATATTTTTTTTAAAAATGCGATAATTTTTGGGAATTTTGCATCTTTATTTTCATACAAATTTACATTATTTTATTGATATTCTGTGTATTTATTTTGATACGATTTTACATTATTCTTTTTATTTTTTGTACATATCTTTTTATACACATTTACATTATTTAATGTGTATCTTGCATATATATTTTATACAAATTTACGTTATTTTAAGTGTATTTGTTTATATATTTTCATTCAAATTTACATTATTTGATGTGTATTTTCTATATGTATTTCCATACAAATTTACCTAATTTTATGTGTATTTTGTATATTTCTTTTCAAACAAATTTAAATTATTTTTGTGTATTTTTGTATATAGTTTTATACAAATTTAGGTTATTTTATGTACGCATTTACATTATTTAGTGTGTGTTTTGTATATATCTTTTTATGCTAATTTACTTTATTTCATGTGCATTTTTGTACATATATTTTTATAGAAATTTGCGTTATTTGTATATGTTTTCTCATACAAATTTACATTATTTTATTGCTATTTTGTTTATTTATTTTGATACGAATTACATGATTATATGTGTAGTTTGTACATATTTTTTATACGTATTTAAATTACTTAATGTGTATTTTGTTTATATATTTTTAAACAAATCTACGTTATTATATGTATTTGTATAAATTTTTTGATACAGATTTACATTATTTTATGTATTTTGTATGTACATTTCAATTCAAATTTAGCTTATTTTAGCTGTATTTTGTATATATATTTTCATACAAATTTAATAACTTCTGTGTATTTTTGTATATAGTTTTATACAAATTTACGATATTTTGTGTATTTTGTATATTTATATTTATACAAATACACTTTCTTTTACTGGTATTTTGTTT
The DNA here is from genome assembly GCF_024679095.1 of Eriocheir sinensis. Lineage (NCBI taxonomy): Eukaryota > Metazoa > Arthropoda > Malacostraca > Decapoda > Varunidae > Eriocheir > Eriocheir sinensis. Next base: position 279,032 of record NW_026111524.1, read on the forward strand.
ATTTATTTTGATACGATTTTTATGTGTATTTTGTATTAATTTTTTTATACGTATTTACTTCATTTTATGTGTTTTGTATATATTTTTATAGAAATCAACGTTATTTTATGTGTATTCGTATATATATTTTAAAACAAATTTACATTGTTTTATATGTATTTTGCATATCTATTTCAATACAAATTTACCTTACAGTATGTGCATTTTTTATATTTATTTTAGTAAAAATTTTAATATTTTATGTGTATTTTGGTATATATATTTTTATAAAAAATGCGTTATTTTATGGCTATTTTGCATCTTTATTTTCAAAAAAAATTTACATTATTTTATTAATATTATGTGTATTTATTTTGATACGATTTTACATTATTCTATTTGTGTTTTGAATATATTTTTTTATACATATTTACATTATTTATTTATTATTTTGTATATATATTTGATACAAATTTACGTTATTTTAAGTGTATAAGTTTATATATTTTCATTCAAACTTCCATTATTTTATTTGTATTTTGTATATGTATTTCAATACAAATTTACCTAATTTTATGTGTATTTTGTATATTTATTTTTATACAAATTTAAATTATTTTTGTGTATTTTTGTATATAGTTTTATACAAACTTAGGTTATTTTATGAGTATTTTGTATATTTATTTTCATACAAATACACATTCTTTTATTGATATTTTGTTTATTTATTTTGACGAGAATTTAAATTATTTAATGTGTATTTTGTATATATATTTTTATACGTATTTACATCATTTCATGTGTATTTTGTATATATATTTTTATACGTATTTACATCATTTCATGTGTATTTTGTATATATATTTCTATAGAAATCTACGTTATATTATGTGTATTCGTATATGGATTTTTAAACAAATTTACACTTCTATGTGTATTTTGCCTATATTTTCAATACAAATTTACCTTATTGTATATGCATTTTGTTTATTTATTTTAATTCAAATTTACATTATTTTATGTGTATTTTGTATATGTATTTTTATAAAAATATGCTTTATTTTATGGGTATTTTGCATCTTTATTTTCATACAAATTTACGTTATTTTATTGATATTCTGCTCATTCATTTTGATCCGATTTGACATTATTCTATGTGTATTTTGTAAATATTTTTCATACAAATTTACGTTATTTTATGTGTATTTGCTTATATATTTTGACACAAATTTACAATATTTTATGGGTATTTTGTATATACATTTCAAAAGAAATTTACCTAGTTTTATGTGTATTTTGTATATCTATTTTCAAACAAACTCAAATTATTTCTATGTATTTTTGTATATATTTTAATACAAATTTTAGTTATGTTATGTTTATTTTGTAAATTAATTTTCATTCAAATAGAAATTATTTTATTGGTGTTTTGCTGATTTATATTGATACGAATTTACATTATTTTATATGTGCTTTGTATAAATATTTTTATACGCTTTTACATTATTTAATATTCATTTTGAATATATCTTTTTATACAAATTCATGGTATTTTATGTGTATTTGTATATATTTTTTTATATAATTTTACATTATTTTATGTGTATTTTGTACATATATTTTTTTTCAAATCTACCTTATTTTATGTTTATTTTGTATGTGTATTTTCTATATTTATATTTATCCAAATACACATTCTTTTATTGGTATTTTGTTTATTTATTTTAATTCGAATTTACATTATTTTATGTGTCTTTTGTATATATTTATTATACGTATTTACTTAGTTTTATGTGTATTTTGTATATATATTTTTATAGAAATCTACGTTTTTTTATTTGTATTCGTATATATATTTTGAAACAAATTTACATTGTTTTATATGCATTTTTGCATATCTCTTTCAATACAAATTTACCTTATTGTATGTGCATTTTGAATATTTATTTCAATGCAAATTTAAATATTTTATGTGTTTTTTGGTATATATATTTTTATAAGATTACGAAAATTTGAATAAAAATATATACAAAAAAACAAAACAAAAAATTTCAATTTGTATGAAAATAGATATACAAAATACACATATAATTAGTTAAATTTGTATTTAAATACATGTACAAAATACACATAAAATAATGTAAATTTGTATGAAATGAAAACAAATTCACATAAAATTTGCGTCTAAATAAATAAACAAAATATCAATAAAAGAATGTGTATTTGTATGAAAATAGATATACAAAATACATATAAAATAACCTAAATTTGTATCAAACTATGTACAAAAATAAACAAAAATATTTTAAATTTGTATGAAAATAAATATACAAAATACACATAAAATTAGGTAAATTTGTATTGAAATACATACACAAAATACACATAAAATAATGTAAATTTGAATGAAAATACATAAACAAATACACTTAAAATAACGTAAATTTGTATAAAAAAATATGTACAAAACACAAATAGAATAATGTAAAATCGTATCAAAATAAATACACAGAATATTAATAAAATAATGTAAATTTGTATGAAAATAAAGAAGCAAAATACCCATAAAATAACGCATTTTTTTATTTATAAAAATATATATACCAAAATACACATCAAAAAATTTAATTTGTATTAAAATAAATATACAAAAAACACATACAATAAGGTAAATTTGTATTGAAATATATATGAAAAATACATATAAAACAATGTAAATTTGTTTCAAAATATATATACGAATACACATAAAATAACGTAGATTTCTATAAAAATATATATACAAAATACATATAAAATGAAGTAAATACGTATAAAAAAATGTATACAAAAAACACATAAAATAATGTAAATTCATATCAAAATAAATAAACAAAATACCAATAAAAGAATGTGTATTTGTATAAATATAAATATACAAAATACACATAAAATAACGTAAATTTATATAAAACTATATACAAAAATACACAGAAGTAATTAAATTTGTATGAAAATATATACAAAATACACACAAAATAAGCTAAATTTGATTTGAAATATATATACAAAATACATGAAATAAAGTAAATTTGTATCAAAATATCTATACAAATACACATATAATAACGTAAATTTGTATGAAAATATATAAACAAAATACACATTAAATAATGTAAATACGTAAAAAAAATATGTACAAAATACACATATAATCATGTAATTCGTATCAAAATAAATAAACAAAATACCAATAAAATAATATAAATTTGTATGAGTAAACGTGTATGTTGCATATTTTTTCAATACAAATTTACCTTATTATATACGCATTTTGTATATTAATTTTAATACAAATTTAATTATTCGATGTGTATTTTTGTATCTGTATTTGTATATATATTTTTATACGCTTTTACATTATTTAATAATTATTTTGAATATATATTTTTATACAAATTCATGGTATTTTATGTGTATTTGTATATATATTTTTATATAATTTTACATTATTTTATGTGTATTTTGTACATATATTTTTTTACAAATCTACCTTATTTTAAATTTATTTTGTATGTGTATTTTCTATATTTATATTTATCCAAATACACATTCTTTTATCGGTATTTTCTTTATTTATTTTAATTCGAATTTACATTATTTTATGTGTATTTTGTATACATTTTTTTATACGTATTTACTTATTTTTATGTGTATTTTGTATATATATTTTTATAGAAATCTACGTTTTTTTATTTGTATTCGTATATATATTTTGAAACAAATTTACATTGTTTTATATGTATTTTTGCATATCTCTTTCAATACAAATTTACCTTATTGTATGTGCATTTTGTATATTTATTTCAATGAAAATTTATTTTTTTTTTTTGGTTTTATATTTTTATAAGATTACGAAAATTTGAATAAAAATATACAAAAAAACAAAAAAATAAATTTCAATTTGCATGAAAATAGATATACAAAATACACATATAATTACTTAAATTTGTATTTAAATATATGTACAAAATACACATAAAATAATGTAAATTTGTATGAAATGAAAACAAATTCACATAAATTCGCGTCTAAATAAATAAACAAAATATCAATAAAAGAATGTGTATTTGTATGAAAATAGATATACAAAATACACATAAAATAACCTAAATTTGTATCAAACTATATACAAAAATAAACAAAAATATTTTAAATTTGTATGAAAATAAATATACAAAATACACATAAAATTAGGTAAATTTGTATTGAAATACATACACAAAATACACATATAATAATGTAAATTTGAATGAAAATACATAAACAAATACACTTAAAATAACGTAAATTTCTATAAAAAAATATGTACAAAACTCAAATAGAATAATGTAAAATCGTATCAAAATAAATACACAGAATATTAATAAAATAATGTAAATTTATATGAAAATAAAGAAGCAAAATACCCATAAAATAACGCATTTTTTTTTATTTATAAAAATATATATACCAAAATACACATCAAAAAATTAAATATGTATTAAAATAAATATACAAAAAACACATACAATAAGGTAAATTTGTATTGAAATCGATATCCAAAATACATATAAAACAATGTAAATTTATTTCAAAATATATACGAATACACATAAAATAACGTAGATTTCTATAAAAATATATATACAAAATACACATAAAATGAAGTAAATACGTATAAAAAATGTATACAAAAAACACATAAAATAATGTAAATTCGTATCAAAATAAATAAACAAAATAGCAATAAAAGAATGTGTATTTGTATAAATATAAATATACAAAATACACATAAAATAACGTAGATTTATATAAAACTATATACAAAAATACACAGAAGTAATTAAATTTGTATGAAAATATATACAAAATACACACAAAATAAGCTAAATTTGATTTGAAATATATATACAAAATACATGAAATAAAGTAAATTTGTATCAAAATATTTATACAAATACACATATAATAACGTAAATTTGTATGAAAATATATAAACAAAATACACATTAAATAATGTAAATACGTATAAAAAATATGTACAAAATACACATATAATCATGTAATTCTTATAAAAATAAATAAACAAAATACCAATAAAATAATATAAATTTGTATGAGTAAACGTGTATGTTGCATATTTTTTCAATACAAATTTACCTTATTATATACGCATTTTGTATATTAATTTTAATACAAATTTAATTATTCGATGTGTATTTTTGTATCTGTATTTGTATATATATTTTTATACGCTTTTACATTATTTAATATTTATTTTGAATATATATTTTTATAAAAATTCATGGTATTTTATGTGTATTTGTATATATATTTTTATATAAATTTACATTATTTTATGTGTATTTTGTACATATATTTTTTTACAAATCTACCTTACTTTATGTTTATTTTGTATGTGTATTTTCTATATTTATATTTATCCAAATACACATTCTTTTATTGGTATTTTGTTTATTTATTTTAATTCGAATTTACATTATTTTATGTGTATTTTGTATACATTTTTTTATACGTATTTACTTAACTTTATGTGTATTTTGTATATATATTTGTATAGAAATCTACGTTTTTTTATTTGCATTCGAATATATATTTTGAAACAAATTTACATTGTTTTATATGTATTTTTGCATATCTCTTTCAATACAAATTTACCTTATTGTATGTGCATTTTGTATATTTATTTCAATGCAAATTTAAATATTTTATGTGTTTTTTGGTATATATATTTTTATAAGATTACGAAAATTTGAATAAAAATATTTACAAAAAAACAAAAAAATAAATTTCAATTTGTATGAAAATAGATATACAAAATACACATATAATTAGTTAAATTTGTATTTAAATACATGTACAAAATACACATAAAATAATGTAAATTTGTATGAAATGAAAACAAATTCACATAAAACTCGCGTCAAAATAAATAAACAAAATATCAATAAAAGAATGTGTATTTGTATGAAAATAGATATACAAAATACACATAAAATAACCTAAATTTGTATCAAACTATATACAAAAATAAACAAAAATATTTTAAATTTGTATGAAAATAAATATACAAAATACACATAAAATTAGGTAAATTTGTATTGAAATACATACACAAAATACACATAAAATAATGTAAATTTGAATGAAAATACATAAAGAAATACACTTAAAATAACGTAAATTTGTATAAAAAAATATGTACAAAACACAAATAGAATAATGTAAAATCGTATCAATTAATAAACAGAATATTAATAATAATAAATAAAGAAGCAAAATACCCATAAAATAACGCATTTATAAAAACATATATACCATAATACACATAAGAAAATTAAATTTGTATTAAAATAAATATACAAAAAACACATACAATAAGGTAAATTTCTATTGAAATAGATATGCAAAATACATATAAAACAATATAAATTTGTTTCAAAATATATATACGAATACACATAAAATAACGTAGATTTCTATAAAAATATATATACAAAATACACATAAAATGAAGTAAATAAGTATAAAAAAATGTATACAAAATACACATAAAATAATGTAAATTCGTATCAAAATAAATATACAAAATACCAATAAAAGAATGTGTATTTGTATAAATATAAATATACAAAATACACATAAAATAACGTAAATTTATATAAAACTATATACAAAAATACACAGTAGTATTTTAATTTGTATGAAAATAGATATACAAAACAATTTAAATTCGTTTCAAATTCAATAAACAAAATTCAGATAAAAGAAAGTACATTTGTAGAAAAAATAAATATACAAAATACACATAAAATAACGAAAATTTGTTTGAAAATATATATAAAAAATAAACAAAAATAATTTCAATTTGTATGAAAATAAATATACAAAATACACATGTATTTTGTATATCTATTTTCACACAAATTTAATTACTTTTGTGTATTTTTGCATATAGTTTTATATAAATTTAAGTTATTTTATTTGTATTTTGTATATTTATATTTATACAATACACATTCTTTTATTAGTATTTTGTTTATTTATTTTGATACGAGTTTACATTATTTTATGTGTATTTTGTATAACTTTTTTTATACGTATTTACTTCATTTTCTGTGTATTTTGTATATTTATTTTCATAGAAATCTACGTAATTTTATATGTATTCGTATATAAATTTTTAAAAAAATTTACATGGTTTTATATGTATTTTGCATATCTATTTAGATACAAATTTACCTTATTGTATGTGCATTTTCTATATTTATTTTAATACAAATTCAAATATTTTATGTGTGTCTTGGTTATTTTATGGGTATTTTGCATCTTAATTTTCCTACAAATTTACATTATTTTATTAATATTCTGTGTATTTATTTTGATACGATTTTATATTATTCTATTTGTGTTTTGTATATATTTTTTTATACATATTTACATTATTTAATGTGTATTTTTTATATATATTTTATACAAATTTACGTTATTTTAAGTGTATTTGTTTATATATTTTCATTCAAATTTACATTATTTTATGTGTATTTTGTAAATGTATTTCAATACAAATTTATCTAATTTTATGTGTATTTTGTATATTTATTTTCATACAAATTAAAATTAATTTTGTGTATTTTTGTATATAGTTTTATACAAATTTAGGTGATTTTTTGTGTATATTGTATAACTATTTTCATACAAATACACATTATATTATTGATATTTTGTTTATTTATTTTGACGCGAATTTACATTATTTTATGTGTATTTTATATATATATTTTTATACGTGTTTACATCATTTGATGTGTATTTTGTATATATATTTCTATAGAAATCTACGTTGATTTATGAGTATTCGTATATAGATTTTGAAATAAATTTACACTGTTTTATGTGTATTTTGCATATTTTTTCAATACAAATTTACCTTATTGTATATGCATTTTGTATATTAATTTTAATACAAATTTAATTATGCTATGTCTATTTTTGTATATGTATTTTTATAAAAATATGCTTTATTTTATGGGTATTTTGGATTTTTATTTTCATACAAATTTACATTATTTTATTTATATTCTGTTTATTTTTTTTTAAACAATTTTACATTATTCTATGTGTATTTTGTATATCTATTTTTATACGTATTTACTTAATTTATGTGTATTTTTATATATATTTTATAGAAATCTACGTTACTTTATGTGTATTCGTATATATATTTTGAAACAAATTTACATTGTTTTATATGTATTTTTGCATATCTCTTTCAATACAAGTTTACCTTCTTGTATGTGCATTTTGTATATTTAGTTCAATACAAATTTAAATATTTTATGTGTATTTTGGTATATATATTTTTATAAGAAATGCGCTATTTGATGGGAATTTTGCATCTTTATTTTCATACAAATTTACATTATTTTATTAATATTCGGTGTATTAATTTTGATACGATTTCACATTATTCTATTTGTTTTTTGTATATATATTTTTTATACATATTTACATTATTTATTGTGTATCTTGCATATATATTTCATACAAATTTATTATCTATTATTTATTTTCATACAAATACACATTCTTTTCATGATATTTTGTTTATTTATTTTGACACGAATTTACCTAGATATGTATTTTGTATATATATTTTTATACGTATTTACATAATTTCATGTGTATTTTGTATATATATTTCTATAGAAATCTACGTTATTTTATGTGTATTCGTATATATATTTTGAAACAAATTTACTTTGTTTTATATGTATTTTTGAATATCTCTTTCAATACATATTTACCTTACTGTATATGCATTTTGTATATTTATTTCAATACAAATTTAAATATTTTATGTGTATTTTGGTATATATATTTTTATAAAAAATGCGCTATTTTATGGGAATTTTACATCTTTCTTTTCATATAAATTTACATTATTTTATTTATATTCTGTGTATTTATATTGATAGGATTTTACATTTTTCTATTTCTTTTTTGTAAATATTTTTTTTATACACATTTACATTATTTAATGTGTATCTTGCATATATATTTCATACAAATTTACGTTATTTTAAGTGTATTTGTATATATATTTTCAATCAAATTTACATTATTCTATGTGTATTTTGTATATGTATTTCAATACAAATTTACCTAATTTTATGTGTATTTTGTATATTTCTTTTTATACACATTTTAAATATTTTTGTGTATTTTTGTATATAGTTTTATACAAATTTAGGTTATTTTATGTACGCATTTACTTTATTTAATGTGCGTTTTGTATATATATTTTTATACAAATTTACTTTATTTTATGTGCATTTTTGTACATATATTTTTTTAGAAATTTGCGTTAATTTATGTGTATTTGTATATGTTTCCTCATACTAATTTACATTATTTGATTGCTATTTTGTTTATTTATTTAAATACGAATGAAAATAGATATACAAAATATACATAAAATAAACTAAATTTGTATTGAAATATATATACAAAATACATAAAATAATATAAATTTGTATAAAAATATTTTAACAGATGCGCATAAAATAACGTAAATTTGTTTTAAAATATACAAAATACACATTAAATAATGTAAATATGTATAAAAAATATATATACAAAACACAAATAGAATAATGTAAAATCGTATCAAAATAAATACGCAGAATATTAATAAAACAATGTATATTTGTATGAAAATAAAGATGCAAAATTCCCATTAAATGAAGCATTTTTTATAAAAAAATATATACCAAAATACACATGAAAAAATTAATTTGTATTAAAATAAATATACAAAATACACATACAATAAGGTAAATCTGTATTGAAATAGATATGCAAAATACATATAAAACAATGTAAATTTGTTTCAAAATATATATACGAATACATAAAATAACGTAGATTTGTATAAAAATATATATACAAAATACCCATAAAATGAAGTAAATACGTATAAGAAAATGTATACAAAATACACATAAAATAATGTAAATTCGTATCAAAATAAATACACAAAATACCAATAAAAGAATGTGTATTTGTATAAATATAAATATATAAATACACATAAAATAACGTAAATTTGTATAAAACTATAAAAAAATACACAAAAGTAATTAAATTCGTATGAAAATAGATATACAAAATAAAGATAAAATAAGCTAAATTTGACTTGAAATGTATATACAAAATACAATATTTTATGTGTATATTTGTATTTGTATATAGGTTATTTTATGGGTATTTTGTATATATATTTTCATCCAAAATTACATTATTTTTTGGTATTTTCTTAATTTAATTCGATACGAATTTAGATTATTTCATAGGTATTTTCTATACATATTTTTATACTCATTTACATTATCTAATGTGTGTTTTGTATATATATTTTTATGCAAATTTATTTTATATTCATTTTTGTACATATATTTTTATAGAAATTTGCATTATTTTATGTATATAGTTATATAAAAATTTACGTTATTTTATGTGCATTTTGTATATTTATATTTATACAAATACACATTCTTTTATTGGTATATTGTTTATTTACATTGATACGAATTTACATTATTTTGTGTATTTTGTATAAATTTTTTTATACGTATTTACCTAATTTTAAATGTATTTTGTATATGTATTTTTATAGAAATCTACGTTATTTTAAGTGTATTCGTATATATATTTTGAAACAAATTTACATTATTTTATATGTATTTTGCATATCTATTTCAATACAAATTTACCTTATTGTATGTGCATTTTGTATATTTATTTTAATACAAATTGAATTATTTTATGTGTATTTTGGTATCAATAATTTTATAAAAAAACGTAAATTTGTATAAAAAAAATATGTACAAAACACAAATAGAATAATGTAAAATCGTATCAAAATAAATACACAGAATATTAATAAAATAATGTAAATTTGTATGAAAATAAAGAAGCAAAATACCCATAAAATAACGCATTTTTTTATTTATAAAAATATATATACCAAAATACACATCAAAAAATTAAATTTGTATTAAAATAAATATACAAAAAACACATACAATAAGGTAAATTTGTATTGAAATAGATATGCAAAATATATATAAAACAATGTAAATTTGTTTCAAAATATATATACGAATACACATAAAATAACGTAGATTTCTATAAAAATATGTATACAAAATACACATAAAATGAAGTAAATACGTATAAAAAAATGTATACAAAATACACATAAAATAATGCAAATTCGTATCAAAATAAATAAACAAAATTCCAATAAAAGAATGTGTATTTGTATAAATATAAATATACGAATTACACATAAAATAACGTAAATTTATATAAAACTATATACAAAAATACACAGAAGTAATTAAATTTGTATGAAAATATATACAAAATACACACAAAATAAGCTAAATTTGAATTGAAATATATATACAAAACACACATATTTTGTATATCTATTTTCAAACAAATTTAAATTATTTTTGTGTATTTTTGTATATATTTATTTTTGTTATACATAGAATAATGTAAAATCGTATCAAAATAAGTACACAGAATATCAATAAAATAATTTAAATTTGTATGAAAATAAAGATGCAAAATACCCATAAGATAAAGCATATATTTTTTTTAAATACATATACAAAAATACACATAGAATAATTAAATTTGTATTAAAATTAATATACATAATGCACACATACAAAAAGGTAAATTTGTATTAAAAAAACGCAAAATACAAATAAAACAGTGTAAATTTGTTTCAAAATATATATACGAATACACATAAAATAACGTGTATATTGTATATCTATTTTCATACAAATACACATTCTTTTATTGATATTTTGTTTATTTATTTTGACGCGAATTTAGATTATGTTATATATATATATCTATATATATATATCTATATATATATATATATATATATCTATATATATATATATCTATATATATATATATATATATATATATATATATATATATATATATATATATATATATATATATATATATATATATATATATATATATATCTTTATACGTGTTTACATCATTTGGTGTAAATCTACGTTGATTTATGAGTATTCGTATATAGATTTTGAAATAAATTTACACTGTTTTATGTGTATTTTGCATATTTTTTCAATACAAATTTACCTTATTGTATATGCATTTTGTATATTAATTTTAATACAAATTTAATTATGCTATGTCTATTTTTGTATATGTATTTTTATAAAAATATGCTTTATTTTATGGGTATTTTGGATTTTTATTTTCATACAAATTTACATTATTTTTTTTATATTCTGTTTATTCTTTTTTTGAAACAATTTTACATTATTCTATGTGTATTTTGTATATCTATTTTTATAAGTATTTACTTAATTTATGTGTATTTTTTATATATATTTTTATAGAAATCTACGTTACTTTATGTGTATTCGTATATATATTTTGAAACAAATTTACATTGTTTTATATGTATTTTTGCATATCTCTTTCAATACAAGTTTACCTTCTTGTATGTGCATTTTGTATATTTACTTCAATACAAATTTAAATATTTTATGTGTATTTTGGTATATATATTTTTATAAGAAATGCGCTATTTGATGGGAATTTTGCATCTTTATTTTCATATAAATTTACATTATTTTATTAATATTCGGTGTATTTATTTTGATACGATTTCACATTATTCTTTTTATTTTTTGTATATATTTTTTTATACATATTTACATTATTTAATGTGTATCATGCATATATATTTCATTCAAATTTATTATCTATTATTTATTTTTATACAAATACACATTCTTTTCATGATATTTTGTTTATTTATTTTGACCTAATTTTATGTGTATTTTGTATTTTTTTTTCATACAAATTTTTAAAAAAATTGTGTATTTTTGTAAATAGGTTTATACAAATTTAGGTTATTTTATGTACGCATTTACATTATTTAATGTGTATTTTGTATATATATTTCTATACAAATTTACTTTATTTTATGTGCATTTTTGTACATATATTTTTTTAGAAATTTGCGTTATTTTTTGTGTATTTGTATATGTTTTCTCATACAAATTTACATTATTTTATTGCTATTTTGTTTATTTATTTTGATACGAATGAAAATAGATATACAAAATATACATAAAATAAACTAAATTTGTATTAATATATATATACAAAATACATAAAATAATGTAAATTTGTATCAAAATATTTTAACAGATGCGCATAAAATAACGTAAATTTGTTTTAAAATATACAAAATACACATTAAATAATGTAAATATGTATACAAAAAATTTATACAAAACACAAATAGAATAATGTAAAATCGTATCAAAATAAATACACTGAATATTAATAAAACAATGTAAATTTGTATGAAAATAAAAGTGCAAAATACCCATTAAATAACGCATTTTTTTATAAAAATATATATACCAAAATACACATGAAAAACTAATTTGTATTAAAATAAATATACAAAATACACATACAATAAGGTAAATCTGTATCAAAATAGATATGCAAAATACATATAAAACAATGTAAATTTGTTTCAAAATATATATACGAATACACATAAAATAACGTAGATTTGTATAAAAATATATGTACAAAATACACATAAAATGAAGTAAATAAGTATGAGAAAATGTATACAAAATACACATAAAATAATGTAAATTCGTATCAAAATAAATAAACAAAATACAAATAAAAGAATGTGTATTTGTATAAATATAAATATACAAAATACACATAAAATAACGTAAATTTGTATAAAACTATATACAAAAATACACAGAAGTTATTAAATTCGTATGAAAATAGATATACAAAATACAGATAAAATAAACTAAATTTGAATTGAAATGTATATAGAAAATACATAAAATAATGTAAATTTGTATCAAAATATTTATGAAAATACATATAATAACGTAAATTTGTTTAAAATATATAAACAAAATACACATTAAGTAATGTAAATAGGTATAAAAAATATGTACAAAATACACATATAATCATGTAATTCGTATCAAACTAAATAACAAAATATCAATAAAAAAATGTAAATTTGTATGAGAAAACATATACAAAAACATATAAAATAACGCTAATTTCCATAAAAAATATATGTCCAAAAATGAACGTAAAATAAAGTAACTTTGGATAAAAATATATATACAAAACACACATTAAATAATGTAAATCCGTACATAAAATAACCTAAATTTGTATAAAACTATATACAAAAATACACAAAAATAATTTGAATTTGTATGAAAAGAAATATACAAAATACACATAAAATTAGGTTAATTTGTATTGAAATACATATAAAAAATACATATAAAATAATGAAAATTTGAAACAAAATATATAAACAAATACACATATAATAACGTAAATTTGTATGAAATATATAATCAAAATACACATTAAATAATGTAAATATGTATAAAAAATATATATACAAAACACAAATAGAATAATGTAAAATCGTATCAAAATATATACACAGAATATTAATAAAATAATGAAAATTTGTATGAAAATTAAGATGCAAAATACCTATAAAATAACGCATTTTTTATAAAAATATTGATACCAAAATACACATAAAATATTTGAATTTGTATTAAAATAAATATACAAAATGCACATACAATAAGGTAAATTTGTATTGAAATAGATATGCAAAATACATATAAAATAATGTAAATTTGTTTCAAAATATATATACGAATACACATAAAATAACGTAGATTTCTATAAAAATACATATACAAAATACACATAATATTATGTAAATACGTATAAAAAAATGTATACAAAATACACATAAAATAATGTAAACTCGTATAAATGTAAATAAACAATATACCAATAAAACAATGTGTATTTGTATAAATATAAATATACAAAATGCACATAAAATAACGTAAATTTATATAAAACTATATACATAAAATAACGCAAATTTCTATAAAATATATATACAAAAATGAACATAAAATAAATTTGCATAAAATATATATACAAAACACACTTTAGATAATATAAATGAGTATAAAAATATGTATACAAAATACCTATGAAATAATCTAAATTCGTATCGAATTAAATTTAGAAAATATCAATAAAATAATGTAATTTTGGATGAAAATATATATACAAAATACACATAAAAAACTTAAATACAAATACAAATATACACATAAAATAATTTAAAATTGAATGAAATAAATATTCAAAATAAACATAAAATAAGGTAAATTTGTAATGAAATATATGAAAAAATACACATAAAATAATATAAATTTGTATGAAAATATATATACAAATACACATTAAATAACATGAATTTTTATAAAATTTGTATCAAAATATATACTTATACACACAATAAAAGAACGTATTTTTGTATGAAAATGTATATAATAAATACACAAAATAATTTAAATACGTAGAAAAATATATATACAAATATCACATAAAATAATGTAAATTTGTATGAAAATATATAAACAAATACACATAAAATAATGTAAATTTGGATAAAATATATATACAAAATGAACATTAAATAATGTAAATATGTATAAAAAAAAATACAAAATACACATGGAATAATGGTAAATCGTATCAAAATAAATAAAGAGAATATCAATAAAATAATGTAAATTTGAATGAAAATAAAGATGCAAAATATCCATATAATAACGCATATTTGCATAAAAATATATATACAAAATACATATAAAATAGTTAAATTTGTATTAAAATAAATATACAAAATGCACGTACAATAAAGAAAATTTATATTGAAATAGATATGCAAAATACACATCAATAATGTAAATTTGTATCAAAATATATATACGAATACTTATAAAATATAGTAAATTTCTATGAAAATATACATACAAAATAGATATACAAAATACACATATAACTAGTTAAATTTGTATTTAAATACATGTACAAAAAACATAAAATAATGTAGATTTGTATGAAATGAAAACAAATGCATTTTATATAAAATATATATACAAAATACACATAGAGTAATGTAAAAACATATCAAAATAAATACACAGAATATCAACAAAATAATGTAAATTTGTATGACAATAAAGATGCAAAATACCCATAAAATAAAGCATATTTTTATAAAAATACATATACAAAAATACACATAGATTAATCAAATTTGTATTAAAATTAATATACAAAATGCACATACAATGAGGTAAATTTGTATTGAAAAAATATGCAAAATACACATAAAATAATGTAAATTTGTTTCAAAATATATATACGAATACACATAAAATAACGCAGATTTCTATAGAAATATATATTCAAAATACACTTGAAATAATGCAAATACGTATAAAAATATATATACAAAATACACATTAAATAATGTTAATTCGTGTCAAAATAAATAAACAAAATATCATGAAAAGAATGTGTATTTGAATGAAAATAGATATACAAAATACACATAAAATAACCTAAATTTGTATAAAACTATATACAAAAATACAAAAATAATATAAACTTGTATGAAAATAAATATACAAAAAACATATAAAAATAGGTAAATTTTTATTGAAATACATATACAAAATACACATAAAATAATGTAAATTTGAATGAAAATATATAAACATATAGACTTAAAATAACGTAAATTTGTATCAAATATATATACAAAAAAAACATTAAATAATGTAAATATGTATAAAAAAATATATATACAAAACACAAATAAAATAATGTAAAATCGTATCAAAATAAATACAGAAAATATTAATAAAATAATGTAAATATGTATGAAATTTAAGATGCAAAAAACCCATAAAATAACGCATTTTTTATAAAAATATAAATACAAGAAAACATAAAATATTTGATTTTGTATTAAAATAAATAGATATACAAAATACACATAAAATAAGCTAAATTTGAATTGAAATATGTATACAAAATACATAAAATAATGTAAATTTGTATCAAAATACCTATACAAATACACATATAATAACGTAAATTTGTATAAAAATATATAAACAAAATACACATTAAATAATGTAAATATGTATAAAAAAATGTAAAAAATACACATATAATCATGTAATTCGTATCAAAATAAATAGACAAAATACCAATAAAATAATGTAAATTTCTATGAGAAAACATATACAAAATACACATAAATAACGCAAATATCAATAAAAATATATATAATATAATATATTTTTATACATATTTAAAATATTTAATGTATATTTTGTATATATATATTTTATCCAAATCTACGTGATTTTATATGTATTTGTTTATATATTTTCATACAAATTTACATTATTTTATGTGAGTTTTGTATATGTATTTCAATACAAATTTGCCTAACTTTATGTGTATTTTGCATATCTATTTTCAAACAAATTTAAATTATTTTTGTGTATATTTGTATATATTTTTATACAAATTTTAGTTATTTATTTGTTTTTTGTATATATATTTTCATACAAATATACATTCTTTTATTTGAATTTTGTGTATTTAATTTTTTACGAATTTACATTATTTTATGTGTATTTTGTATATATATTTTTCTACGTATTTAAACTATTTTATGTGTATTTTATATATACATTTTCATAAAAATTTACGTTATTTTATTGTGTGTATTGGTATATATTTTTAAACATTTTATACAAATTCATATTTTTTTATGTGTATTTGTATATATATTTTCATACAAATTTATATTATTTTATGTGTATTCTTACATATATTTTATTACAAATTTAACTTATTTTATGTTTATTTTGTATATTTATTTCATTCAATTTTAAATTATTTAATGTGTATATTTTTATTTGTATATAGGATATTTTATGTGTGTTTTCTATATATATTTTCATCCAAAATTACATTATTTTATTGTTATTTTCTTAATTTAACTCGATACGAATTTAGATTATTTCAAAGGTATTTTGTATACATTTTTTTATACTCATTTACATTATCTAATGTGTGTTTTGTATATATTTTTTTCTGCAAACTAATTTTATGTGTATTTTTGTACATATATTTTTATAGAAACTTAAAACGTTATTTTATGTGTATTTTGTATATGTTTTCTCATACAAATTTACATTATTTAATTAGTTTTTTGTTTATTTATTTTGATACGAATGACTTGATTATTTGTGTATTTTGTAAATATTTTTTTATACCTATTTACATTACTTAATGTGTATTTTGTTTATATATTTTTTTTACAAATTTACGTTATTATATGTGTATTTGTTAAAAATATTTTGAGACGAATTTACTTTATTTTATGTATTTTGTATATATATTTCAATTCAAATTAAGCTTATTTTGTGTGTATTTTGTATATCTATTTTCATACAAATTTAATTAATTCTGTGAATTTTTGTATATAGTTTTATACAAATTTACGTTATTTTATATGCATTTTGTATATTTATATTTATACAAATACACATTCTCTTATTGGTATTTTGTTTATTTATATTTATACGAATTTACATTATTTTATGTGTATTTTGTATACTTTTTTGATTCGTATTTACTTAATTTTATTTGTATTTTGTATATATATATATTTATAAAAATCTACGTTATTTTATGTGTATTCGTATATATATTTTGAAACAAATTTACATTGTTTTATATGTTTTGTGCATATCTATTTCAATACAAATTTACCTTATTGTATGTGCATTTTGTATATTTATTTTAATACAAATTCAAATATTTTATGTGTATTTTGGTATATATAATTTTATAAAAAATGCGTTATTTTATAGGTATTTTGCATCTTAGTTTTCATACAAATGTACATTATTTTATTAATATTCTGTGTATATATTTTGATACGATTTTATATTATACTATTTGTGTTTGGTATATATTTTTTTATACATATTTTCCTTATTTAATGTGTATTTTTTATATATATTTTATACAAATTAACGTCATTTTAAGTGTATTTGTTTATATAATTTCATTCAAATTTACATTATTTTAAGTGTATTTTGTATATGTATTTCAATACAAATTTACCTAATTTTATATGTATTTTGTATATTTATTTTCATACAAATTTAAATTATTTTTGTGTTTTTTTGTATATACATATAAAGTAAATTTCTATGAAAATATATATTCAAAATACATATAAAATTATGTAAATAAGTATAAAAATATATACATCAAATACACCTAAAAAAATGAAAATTCGTATAAAAATAAATAAACAAAATTCTGATAAAAGAACGAATATTTGTAGTAAAATAAATATACAAAATACACATAAAACTACGAAAATTTGAATAAAAGTATATACAAAAAAACAAAAAAATAAATTTCAATTTGTATGAAAATAGATATACAAAATACACATATAGTTAAATTTGTATTTAAATACATGTACAAAATACACAAAATAATGTAAATTTGTATGAAATGAAAACAAATTCACATAAAATAATGTACATTTGTATAAAATAGATATACAAAATATACATAGAATAATGTAAAATCGTATCAAAATAAATACACAGAATATCAATAAAATAATGTAATTTTGTATGAAAATAAAGATGCAAAATACCCATAAAATAAAGCATATTTTTTTAAAAATACATATACAAGAATACACATAGAATAATTGAATTTGTATTAAAATTAATATACAAAATGCACGTACAATAAGGTAAATTTGTATTAAAATATATATGCAAAATACACATAAAACAATGTAAATTTGTTTCAAAATATATATACGAATACACATAAAATAACGTAGATTTCTATAAAAATATATATACAAAATACACATAAAATGAAGTAAAAACGTATAAGAAAATGTATACAAAATACACATAAAATAATGTAAATTCGTATCAAAATAAATAAACTAAATGCCAATAAAAGAATGTTTACTTGTATAAATATAAATAAACAAAATACACATAAAATAACGTAAAATTGTATAAAACTATATACAAAAATAAACAAAAATAATTAAATTTTATGAAAATAGATATACAAAGGACACATAAAATAAGGTAAATTTGAATTGAAATAAATATAGAAAATACATAAAATAATGTAAATTTGTATCAAAATATATATTCAAATACACATATATTAAAATTAATATACAAAATGCGTATATAATAAGGTAAATTTGTATTGAAAAAATATGCAACATACACGTTTACTCATACAAATTTATATTATTTTATTGGTATTTTGTTTATTTATTTTGATACGAATTACATGATTATATGTGTATTTTGTACATATTTCTTTATACGTATTTACATTATTTAATGTGTATTTTGTTTATATATTTTCATACAAATTTACGTTATTATATGTGTATTTGTATAAATATTTTGATACAAATTAACTTTATTTCATGTATTTTGTATATATATTTCAATTCAAATTTAGCTTATTTTGTGTGTATTTTATATATATTTTCATACAAATTTAATTACTTCTGTGTATTTTTGTATATAGTTTTATATAAATTTACGTTATTTTATGTGTATTTTGTATATTTATATTTATACAAATACACATTCTTTTATTGGTATTTTGTTTATTTATTTTGATACGAATTTACATTATTTTATGTGTTTTTTGTATACATTTTTTTATACGTATTTACTTCATTTTATGAGTATTTTGTATATATATTTTTATTGAAATCTACGTTATTTTATGTGTATTCGTATATATATTTTGAAACAAATTTACATTGTTCTATATGTATTATGCATATCTATTTCAATACAAATTTACCTTATTGTATGTGTTTTTTGTATATTTATTTTAAAACAAATTTAATTTTTTGATGTGTATTTGTGTATATATATTTTTATAAAAAAAAAATGCGTTAATCTATGGGTATTTTGCTTCTTTATTTTCATACAAGTTTACATTATTTTATTAATATTCTGTGTATTTATTTTGATACGATTTTACATTATTCTATTTGTGTTTTGTACATATTTTTTTATACAAATTTACGTTATTTTAAGTGTATTTGTTTATGTATTTTCATTCAAATTTACATTATTTTATGTGTATTTTGTGTATGTATTTCAATAGAAATTTACCTAATTTTATGTGTATTTTGTATATTTATTTTCATACAAATTTAAATATTTTTGTGTATTTTTGTATATAGTTTGATACAAATTTAGGTTATTTGATGTGTATTTTGTATATCTATTTTCATATAAATACACATTCTTTTATTGATATTTTGTATATTTATTTTGACGCGAATTTACATTATTTAATGTGTATTTTGTATATATATTTTTATACGTATTTACATCATTTCATGTGTATTTTGTATAGTTTTAAACAAATTTATATTATTTATAAATGTGTAGTTTGCATATATATATTTATACAAATACACTTTCTTTTATTGGTATTTTTTTTATTTATTTTGATACTAATTTACATTATTTTATGTGTATTTTGAATACATTTTTTATACGTATTTACTTAATTTTATGTGTATTTTATATATATATTTTTATAGAAATCTACCTTATTTCATGTGTATTCGTATATATATTTTGAAACAAATTTACGTTGTTTATATGTATTTTGCATATCTATTTTTGTGTATTCTGTATTTATTTTTGTTATACATAGAATAATGTAAAATCGTATCAAAATAGGTACACAGAATATCAATAAAATAATTTAAATTTGTATGAAAATAAAGATGCAAAATACCCATAAGATAAAGCATATTTTTTTTTAAATACATATACAAAAATACACATAGAATAATTAAATTTGTATTAAAATTAATATACAAAATGCACACATACAAAAAGGTAAATTTGTATTGAAAAAAAACGCAAAATACAAATAAAACAGTGTAAATTTGTTTCAAAATATATATACGAATACACATAAAATATATACAAAATACACATGAAATTATGTAAATACGGATAAAAATATATATATAAAATACATATTAAGTAATGTAAATTCGTGACAAAATAAATAAACAAAATATCATGAAAAGAATGTGTATTTGTATGAAAATAAATAATAGATAATAAATTTGTATGTAATATATATGCAAGATACACATTAAATAATGTAAATATGTATAAAACAAAATATATACAAAAAACAAATAGAATAATGTAAAATCGTACCAAAATAAATACACCGAATATTAATAAAATAATATAAATTTGTATGAAAATAAAGATGTAAAATTCCCATCAAATAGCGCATTTCTTATAAAAATATATATACCAAAATACACATAAAATATTTAAATTTGTATTGAAATAAATATAAAAAATGCACATACAATAAGGTAAACTTCTGTTGAAAGAGATATGCAAAAATACATATAAAAAATTGTAAATTTGTTTCAAAATATACGTAGATTTCTATAAAAATATATATACAAAATTCACATAAAATTAGGTAAATACGTATAAAAAAATGCAAACAAAATACACATAAAATAATATAAATTCGAAACAAAATAAATAAACAAAATACCAATAAAAGAATGTGTATTTGTTCTGTGTATTTTTGTATATAGTTTTATACAAATTTACGATATTTTATGTGTATTTTGTATATTTATATTTATACAAATACACATTCTTTTACTGGTATTTTGTTTATTTGTTTTGATACGATTTTTATGTGTATTTGGTATTCATTTTTTTATACGTATTTACTTCATTTTATGTGTATTTTGTATATATTTTTATCGAAATCAATGTTATTTTATGTGTAATCGTATATATATTTTGAAACAAATTTACATTGTTTTATATATATTTTGCATATCTATTTCAATACAAATTTACCTTACAGTATGTGCATTTTTTATATTTATTTTAATACAAATTTTAATATTTTATGTGTATTTTGGTATATATATTTTTATAAAAAATGCGTTATTTTATGGCTATTTTGCATCTTTATTTTCATACAAATTTACATTATTTAATTAATATTCTGTGTATTTATTTTGATACGATTTTACATTATTCTATTTGTGTTTTGTATATATATTTTTTATACATATTTACATTATTTAATTTGTATTTTGTATATATATTTGATACAAATTTACGTTATTTTAAGTGTATATGTTTATATATTTTCATTCAAATTTCCATTATTTTATGTGTATTTTATATATGTATTTCAATACAAATTTACCTAATTTTATGTGTATTTTGTATATCTATTTTCATACAAATACACATTCTTTTATTGATATTTTGTTTATTTATTTTGACGAGAATTTAAATGATTTAATGTGTATTTTGTATATATATATATTTTTATACGTATTTACATAATTTCATGTGTATTTTGTATATATATTTCTATAGAAATCTACGATATTTTATGTGTATTCGTATATAGATTTTTAAACATTTACGCTTTAATGTGCATTTTGTATATTTTTTCAATACAAATTTACCTTATTGTACGTGCATTTTGTATATTAATTTTAATACAAATTTAATTATTCTATGTGTATTTTTGTATATTTATTTTTTAAAAAATATGCTTTATTTTATGGGTATTTTGCATCTTTATTTTCATACAAAATTACATTATTTTATTGATATTATGTGTATTTATTTTGATACGGTTTTACATTATTCTATGTGTATTTTGTATATATTTTTCATTTAATTTTGCTTATTTTATGTGTATTTTGTATATCTATTTATTTTAATACAAAATCAAATATTTTATGTTTTTTCGTAAATATATTTTTATAAAAAATGCGTTATTTTATGAGTATTTTGCATCTTAATTTTCATACAAATTTACATTATTTTATTAATATTTTCTGTATTTATTTTGATACGATTTTACATTATTTTATTTGTGTTTTGTATATATTTTTTTATACATATTTACATTATTTAATGTGTTTTTTGTATATATATTTGATACAAATTTACGTTATTTTAAGTCTATATGTTTATATATTTTCATTCAAATTTACATTATTTTATGAGTATTTTGTATATGTATTTCAATACAAATTTACCTAATTTTATATGTGTTTTGTATATTTATTTTCATACAAGTTTAAATTATTTTTGTTTATAGTTTTATACAAATTTAGGTTATTTTATGTGTATTTTGTATATCTATTTTCATACAAATACACATTCTTTTCATGATATTTTGTTTATTTATTTTGACACGAATTAACATTATTTAATGTGTATTTTGTATATATATATATATATATATATATATATATATATATATATATATATATATATATATATATATATATATATATATATATATATATATATATATATATATATATATATATATATATATTTTATACGTATTTACATTATTTCAAGTGTATTTTGTATATATATTTCTATAGAAATCTGCGTTATTTTATGTGTATTCGTATATATATTTTGAAACAAATTTACATTGTTTTATGTGTATTTTGCATATTTTTTCAATACAAATTTACCTTATTGTATGTGCATTTTGTATATTAATTTTAATACAAATTTGATTAATCTATGTGTATTTTTGTATATGTATTTTTATAAAAATATGCTTTATTTTATGGGTATTTTGCATCTTTATTTTCATACAAATTTACATTATTTTATTGATATTCTGTGTATTTATTTTAATAGGATTTTACATTATTCTGTGTGTATTTTGTATATATATTTTATATAAAATGTATTTGTTTTCATTTCATACAAATCTACATTTTATGTATTTTTTGTACATGTATACACATAAAATATTTAAATTTGTATTGAAATAAATGTACAAAATGCACATACAATAAGGTAAACTTCTATTGAAAGAGATATGCAAAAATACATATAAAACAATGTAAATTTGTTACAAAATATATATACGAATACACATAAAATAACGTAGATTTCTATAAAAATATATATACAAAATACACATAAAATTAAGTAAATACGTATAAAAAAATGTAAACAAAATACACATAAAATAATGTAAACTCTAAACAAAATAGATAAACAAAATACCAATAAAAGAATGTGTATTTGTATAAAAATAAATGTACAAAATACACATACAAAATAAACATAAAATAAGGTAAATTTGTAATGAAATATATGTACAAAATACACATAAAATAATGTAAATTTATATGAAAATATATATACAAATACACATAAAATACCATGAATTTGTATAAAATTATATATTCAAAATAAATATTAAATAATGTAAATGCGTATAAAAATATATATACAAAGTACATATAAAATAATGTAAATTCGTATCAATATAAATCAACAAAATACCAATAAAATAATATATATTTGAATGAAAATACATTTACAAAATACACATAACATAACTAAAACTTGTATTGAAATATATACAAAAATACATAAAAATAATTTGAGTTTGTATGAAAATAGATATTCAAAATACATATAAAACTAGGTAAATTTCTTTTGAAATATATATACGAAATACCCATAAAATATTGTAAATTTGTGTGAAAATATATAAACAAATACACATAAAATAACTTAAAATAACGTAAATATGTAACAAATATATATACAAAAAACACATTAAATAATGTAAATATGTAAAAAAAAATATATACAAAACATAAATAAAATAATGTAAAATCGTATCAAAATAAATACAGAAAATATTAATAAAATAATGTAAATTTGTATGAAAATTAAGATGCAAAATACCCATAAAATAACACATAAAATATTTGATTTTGTATTAAAATAAACAGATATACATTCTTTTATTGGTATTTTGTTTATTTATTTTGTTTCGAGTTTACATTATTTTATGTGTATTTTGTTTACATTTTTTTTATACGTATTTACTTAATTTTATGTGTATTTTGAATATATATATTTATAGAAATCTACGTTATTTTATGTGTATTCGTATATATATTTTGAAACAAATTTACATTGTTTTATATGTATTTTTGCATATCTCTATCAATAGAAGTTTAAGTTATTGTATGTGCATTTTGTATATTTATTACAATACAAATTTAAATATTTTATGTGTATTTTGGTATAAATATTTTTATAAGAAATGCGCTATTTGATGGGAATTTTGCATCTTTATTATACAAATTTACATTATTTTATTAATATTCTGTGTATTTATTTTGATACGATTTTACATTATTCTATTTGTTTTTTGTATATATTTTTTTATACATATCTACATTATTTAATGTGTATCTTGCATATATATTACATACAAATTTATTATCTATTATTTATTTTCATACAAATACACATTCTTTTCATGATATTTTGTTTATTTATTTTGTCACGAATTTGCATTACTTAATATGTATTTTATATATATATTTTTATCCGTATTTACATAATTTCATGTGTATTTTGTATATATATTTCTATAGAAATCTACGTTATTTTATGTGTATTCGTATATATATTTTGAAACAAATTTACACTGTTTTATTTGTATTTTGCGTTTTTTTTTCAATACAAATTTACCTAGTTGTATGTGCGCATTTTGTATATTAATTTTAATACAAATTTAATTATTCTATGTGTATTTTTGTATATGTATTTTAAAAAAAAGTGCTTTATCTTATGGGTGTTTTGCATCTTTATTTTCATACAAATTTAAATTATTTTTTTGATATTCTGTGTACTTATTTTGATACGATTTTACTTTATTCTATATATAACAAAAATAAATACAGAATACACAGAAATAGATATGCAAAATAAATATAAACAATGTAAATTTGTTTCAAAATATTTATACGAATACACATGAAATAAGGTAGATTTCTATAAAAATATATATACAAAATACATATAAAATTAAGTAAATACGTATAAAAAATGTATACAAAATACACATAAAATAATGTAAATTAGTATCAAAATAAATAAACAAAATACCAATAAAAGAATGTGTATTTGTATAAATATATATATATACAAAATACACATTAAATAATATAAATTTGTTTAAAACTATACAAAATACACATGAAATAATGTAAATACGTATAAAAATATATATACAAAATACACTTTAAATAATGTAAATTCGCGTCAAAAAAAATAAACAAAATATCAATAAAAGAATGTGTATTTATATGAAAATAGATATACAAAATAAACATAAAATAACCCAAATTTGTATCAAACTATATACAAAAATACACAAAACTATTTTAAATTTGTATGAAAATAAATATACAAAATACACATAAAATTAGGTAAATTTCTATTGAAATACATACACAAAATACACATAAAATAATGTAAATTTGAATGAAAATACATAAACAAATACACTTAAAATAATGTAAATTTGTATAAAAAAAATATACAAAACACAAATAGAATAATGTAAAATCGTATCAAAATAAATACACAGAATATTAATAAAATAATGTAAATTTGTATGAAAATAAAGAAGCAAAATACCCATAAAATAACGCATTTTTTTTATTTATAAAAATATATATACCAAAATACACATTAAAAAATTTAATTTGTATTAAAAAAAATATACAAAAAACACATACAATAAGGTAAATTTGTATTGAAATTGATATGCAAAATACATATAAAACAATGTAAATTTGTTTCAAAATATATATACGAATACACATAAAATAACGTAGATTTCTATAAAAATATATATACAAAATACACATAAAATGAAGTAAATACGTATAAAAAAATGTATACAAAATACACATAAAATAATGTAAATTCGTATCAAAATAAATAAACAAAATACCAATAAAAGAATGTGTATTTGTATGAATATAAATATACAAAATACACATAAAATAACGTAAATTTATATAAAACTATATACAAAAATACTCAGAAGTAATTAAATTTGTTTGAAAATATATACAAAATACACACGAAATAAGCTAGATTTGAATTGAAATATATATACAAAATACATGAAATAAAGTAAATTTGTATCAAAATATTTATACAAATACACATATAATAACGTAAATTTGTATGAAAATATATAAACAAAATAGACATTAAATAGTGTAAATACGTATAAAGAAATATGTACAAAATACACATATAATCATGTAATTCGCATCAAAATAAATAAACAAAATACCAATAAAATAATATAAATTTGTATGAGTAAACGTGTATGTTGCATATTTTTTCAATACAAATTTATCTTATTATATACGCATTTTGTATATTAATTTTAATATATGTGTATTTGAATATATATTTTGATACAAATTTACATTATTTTATGTATTTTCTATATTTATTTCAATTCAAATTTAGCTTATTTTTTGTGTCTTTTGTATATCTATTTTCATACAAATTTAATTATTTTTGTTTATTTTTGTATATAGTTTTATACAATTTTACGTTATTTTATGTGTATTTTGTATATTTATATTTATACAAGTAAACATTCTTTTATTGGCATTTAGTTTATTTATTTTGATACGAACTTACATTATTTTATGTGTATTTTGTATACATTTTCTTATACGTATTTACTTCATTTTATGTGTATTTTTTTTATATATATTTTTATAGAAATCTACGTTATTTTATGTGTATTCGTATATATATTTTGAAACAAATTTACATTGTTTTATGTGTATTTTGCATATCTATTTCAATACAAATTTACCTTATTGTATGTGAATTTTGTATATTTATTGTAATACAAATTTAAATATTTTATGTGTATTTTGGTATATATATTTTCATAAAAAATGCGTTGTTTTATGGGTATTTTGCATCTTTATTTTCATACAAATTTACATTATTTTATTAATATTCTGTGTATTTATTTTGATACTATTTTACATTATTCTATTTGTGTTTTGTATATATTTTTTTATACATATTTACATTATTTAATGTGTATTTTCTATATATATTTCATACAAATTTACGCTATTTTAAGTGTATTTGTTTATATATTTTCATTCAAATTTACATTATTTTATGTGTATTTTGTATATGTATTTCAATAGAAATTTAACTAGTTTGATGTGTATTTTGTATATATATTTTTATACAAATTTAAATTATTTTTTGTGTATTTTTTAATAGAGTTTTATACAAATTTACAATATTTTATGTGTATTTTGTATATCTATTTTCATACAAATACACATTCTTTTATTGATATTTTGTTTATTTATTTTGATGGGAACTTACATTATTTAATGTGTATTGTGTATATATATATTTTTATACGTATTTACGTCATTTCATGTGTATTTTGTATATATATTTCTATAGAAATATACGTTATTTTATGTGTAATCGTATATATATTTTGAAACAAATATACATTGTTTTATGTGCATTTTGTATATTTTTTCAATACAAATTTCCCTTATTGTACGAGCATTTTGTATATTAATTTTAATACAAATTCAATTATTCTATGTGTATTCTTGTATATGTATTTTTTAAAAAAATATGCTTTATTTTATGGGTATTTTGCATCTTTATTTTTATTTTAATACGATTTTACATTATTCTATGTATATTTTGTATATCTATTTTATACAAATGTACGTTATTTTAAGTGAATTTGTTTTCATTTCATACAAATTTACGTTATTTTATGTGTATTTGGACATGTATTTAAATACAAATTTAACTAATTATATGTGTATTTTGTATATCTATTTTCATACAAATTGAAATTTATTTTTTTGTTTTTTTGTATATACTTTTATTCAAATTTTCGTAATTTTATGTGTATTTTGTATATTTATTTTCCAACAAATATACGTTCTTTTATCGGAATTTTGTTTATTTATTTTGATACGAATTTTCATTATTTTAGGTGTATTTGATATATATATTTTTATACTTATTTACATAATTTTATGTGTATTTTGAATATATATTTTCATAGAAATTTACTCTATATGTATATACAAAAAAACACAAAAATAATTTAAATTTGTATGAAAATAAATATACAAAATACATATAAAATTAGGTAAATTTGTATTGAAATACATATACAAAATACACTTAAAATAATGTAAATTTGAATGAAATTATATAAACAAATACACTTAAAATGACGTTAATTTGTATAAAATATATATAAAAAATACACATTAAATAATAAAAATATGTATAAAGAAATATATACAAAACACAAATAGTATAATATAAAATCGTATCAAAATATATACACAGAATATTAATAAAATAATGTACATTTGTATGAAAACTAAGATGCAAAATACCTATAAAATAACGCATTTTTTATAAAATTATATATAGCAAAATACACATAAAATATTTGAATTTGTATTAAAATAAATATACAAAATGCACATATAATAAGGTAGATTTGTTTTGAAATAGATATGCAAAAAACATATAAAACAATGTAAATTTGTTTCAAAATATATATACGAATACACATAAAATAACGTAGATTTCTATAAATATATATATACAAAATACAAATAAAATTAAGTAAATACGAATAAAAAATGTGTACAAAATACACATAAAATAATGTAAATTCGTATAAATATAAATAAACAAAATACCAATAAGAGAATGTGTATTTGTATAAATATAAATATACAAAATGCACATAAAATAACGTAAATTTGTATAAAACTATATACAAAAATACACAGAAGTAATTAAATTTGTATGAAAATAGATATACAAAATACTCACAAAATAAGCTAAATTTGAATTGAAATATATATACAAAATACATAAAATAAAGTAAATTCGTTTCAAAATATTTTTAACAAATACACATACAATAACGTAAATTTGTAAAAAAAAACTATATAAACAAAATACACATTAAGTAATGTAAATACGTATAAAAAATATTTACAAAATACACAAATAATCAAGTCATTCGTATCAAAATAAATAAACAAAAAACTAATTAAATAATGTCAATTTGTATGAGAAAACATATACAAAATACACATAAAATAACGCAAATTTCTATAAAAATATATGTCCAAAAATTGCACATAAAATTAATTTGCATATAAAATATATATACAAAACA
The DNA here is from genome assembly GCF_024679095.1 of Eriocheir sinensis. Taxonomy (NCBI): domain Eukaryota; kingdom Metazoa; phylum Arthropoda; class Malacostraca; order Decapoda; family Varunidae; genus Eriocheir; species Eriocheir sinensis. The sequence goes on from NW_026111524.1 coordinate 310,304, forward strand.
CACATTAGATAATGTAAATGAGTATAAAAATATGTATACAAAATACCTATGAAATAATCTAAATTCGTATCGAGTTAAATTAAGAAAATAACAATAAATTAATGTAATTTTGGATGAAAATATATATAGAAAACACACATCAAATAACCTAAATACAAATACAAATAAACACATTAAATAATTTAAAATTGAATGAAATAAATATACAAAATAAACATAAAATAAGGTAAATTTGTAATAAAATATATGTAAAAATACACTTAAAATAATATAAATTTATATGAAAATATATATATATACAAATACACATAAAATAACATGAATTTGTATAAAATTTGTTTCAAAATATATACGAATGCACACAATAAAATAACGTAAATTTTTATGAAAATATATATATAAAATACACATAAAATAATTTAAATACGTAGAAAAATATATATACAAAATACACATAAAATAATGTAAACTCGTAACAAAATAAATACACAAAATTCCAATAAAAGAATGTATATTTGTAGAAAAATATATATACAAAAAACAAATAAAATAACTAAAATTTGTATAAAAATATATACAAAAATACACAAAAATAATATAAATTTGTTTGAAAATAGATATGCAAAATACACATAAAGTTAGGCATATTTGTATTGAAATACATATACAAAACTCACATAAAATAATGTAAATTTGTATGAAAATATATAAACAATTACATATAAAATCACGTAAATTTGGATAAAATATATATATACAAAATATACATTAAATATTTTAAATATGTATAAAAATATATTATATTATATATATTTTTATTGATATTTGCGTTATTTATGTGTATTTTGTATATGTTTTCTCATAGAAATTTACATTGTTTTATTGGTATTTTGTCTATTTATTTTGATACGAATTACATGATTATTTGTGTATTTTTTGCATTTTTTTATACGTATTTACATTATTTAATGTGTATTTTGTTTATATATTTTTATACAAATTTACGTTATTATATGTGTATTTGTATAGGTATTTTGATACAAATTTACATTATTTTATGTATTTTGTATATATATTTCAATTCAAATTTAGCTTATTTTATGTGTATTTTGTATATCTATTTATTTTAATACAAAATCAAATATTTTATGTTTTTTCGTATATATATTTTTATAAAAAAAAGCGTTATTTTATGGGTATTTTGAATCTTAATTTTCATACAAATTTACATTATTTTATTAATATTTTCTGTATTTATTTTGATACGATTTTACATTATTTTATTTGTGTTTTGTATATATTTTTTTATACATATTTACATTATTTAATTTGTTTTTTGTATATACATTTGATACAAATTTACGTTATTTTAAGTCTATATGTTTATATATTTTCATTCAAATTTACATTATTTTATGTGTATTTTGTATATGTATTTCAATACAAATTTACCTATTTTTATATGTTTTTTGTATATTTATTTTCATACAAGTTTAAATTATTTTTGTGTATTTTTGTATATAGTTTTATACAAATTTAGGTTATTTTATGTGTATTTTGTATATCTATTTTCATACAAATACACATTCTTTTCATGATAATTTGTTTATTTATTTTGACACGAATTAACATTATTTAATGTGTATTTTGTATATATATTTTTATACGTATTTACATTATTTCAAGTGTATTTTGTATATATATTTCTATCGAAATCTGCGTTATTTTATGTGTATTCGTATATATATTTTGAAACAAATTTACATTGTTTTATGTGTATTTTGCATATTTTTTCAATACAAATTTACCTTATTGTATGTGCATTTTGTATATTAATTTTAATACAAATTTGATTAATCTATGTGTATTTTTGTATATGTATTTTTATAAAAATATGCTTTATTTTATGGGTATTTTGCATCTTTATTTTCATACAAATTTATATTATTTTATTGATATTCTGTGTATTTATTTTGATATGTTTTTACATTATTCTATGTGTATTTTGTATATATATTTTATATAAAATGTATTTGTTTTCATTTCATACAAATCTACATTATTTTATGTTTTTTGTACATGTATTTAAATACAAATTTAACTAGTTATATGTGTATTTTGTATATCTATTTTGTATGTATATTTTCATAGAAATTTACTCTATTTTATGAGTATTCGTATATATATTTTGATACAAATTTACATTATTAATGTGTATTTTGCATATCTATTTCAATACAAATTTACTTTATTGTACGTGCATTTTGTATATTTATTTTAATACAAATTTAATTATTTTATATGTATTTTTGTATATATATTTTTATGCAAATATGCGTTATTATATGGATATTTTGCATCTTTATTTTCATACAAATTTACATTATTTTATTGATATTCTCTTTATTTATTTTGATACGATTTAACATTATTCCATGTGTTTTTTGTATATATTTTTTTTATACATATTTACATTATTTAATGTTCATTTTGTATATATATTTTATCCAAATTTACATTATTTTATGTGTATTTGTTTATATATTTTCATTCAAATTTACATTATTTTATGTGTTTTTGTATATACATTTTTCTACGTATTTAATTTATTTTATGTGTATTTTATATATACATTTTCATAAAAAAATTACGTTATTTTATTGTGTGTATAAGTATATATTTTGATACAAATTTTATACAAATTCATGTTATTTAATATGTATTTGTATATATATTTTGATACAAATTTATATTATTTTATGTGTATTTTTTCATATATTTCATTACAAATTTACCTTATTTTATGTTTATTTTGTATATTTATTTCATTCAATTTTAAATTATTTTATGTGTATATTTGTATTTGTATTTAGGTTATTTTATGTGAATTTTTTATATATATTTTCATCCAAAATTACATTATTATATTGGTATTTTCTTAATTTAATTCGATACGAATTTAGATTATTTCATAGGTATTTTGTATACATATTTTTATACTCATATACATTATCTAATGTGTGTTTTGTATATATATTTTTATGCAAATTTATTTTATGTTCATTTTTGTACATATATTTTTATAGAAATTTGCGTTATTTTATGTATATAGTTTTATATAAATTTACGTTATTTTATGTGTATTTTGTATATTTATATATATACAAATACACATTCTTTTATTGCTATATTGTTTATTTATATTTATACGAATTTACATTATTTTATGTGTATTTTGTATACATTTTTTTATACGTATTTACTTAATTTTATGTGTATTTTGTATATGTTTTTTTATAGAAATTTACGTTATTTTATGTGTATTCGCATATATATTTTGAAACAAATTTACATTATTTTATATGTATTTTGCATATCTTTTTCAATACAAATTTACCTTATTGTATGTGCATCTTGTATATTTATTTTGATACAAATTCAAATATTTTATGTGTATTTTGGTATCAATAATTTTATAAAAAAATGCGTTATTTTATAGGTATTTTGCATCTTAATTTTCATACAAATTTACATTATTTTATTAATATTCTGTGTATATATTTTGATACGATTTTACATTATTCTATTTGTGTTTTCTATATATTTTTTAAATATTTATTTACATTATTTAATATGTATTTTGTATATATATTTCATACAAATTTACGTTATTATATGTGTATTTGTTTATATATTTTCTTTCAAATTTACATTATTTTATGTGTATTTTGTATATGTATTTCAATAGAAATTAACCTATATTTATGTGTATTTTGTATATTTCTTTTCATACAAATTTAAATTATTTTTGTGTATTTTTGTATATAGTTTTATACAAATTTAGGTTATTTTATGTACGCATTTACATTATTTAATGTGTGTTTTGTATATATATTTTTATCCAAAGTTAATTTATTTTACGTTCATTTTTGGACATATATTTTTATAGAAACTAGCGTTATTTTATACGTATTTGTATATGTTTTCTCATACAAATTTACATTATTTTATTGCTATTTTGTTTATTTAGTTTGATACGAATTACATGATTATATGTGTATTTTGTACATATTTTTTATACGTATTTACATTACTTAATGTGTATTTTGTTTATATATTATTAAACAAATTTACGTTATTATATGTATTTTTATAAATATTTTGATACAAATTTACATTATTTTATGTATTTTGTATATACATTTCAATTCAAATTTAGCTTATTTTATCTGTATTTTATATATCTATTTTCATACGAATTTAATTACTTCTGTGTATTTTTGTATATAGTTTTATACAAATTTACGTTATTTTATGTGTATTTTGTATATTTATATTTATCCAAATACACATTCTTTTATTGGTATTTTGTTTATTTATTTTGATACGAATTTACTTTATTTTATGTGTATTTTGTATACATTTTCTTATACGTATTTACTTCATTTTACGTGTATTTTGTATATAAATTTTTTATACAAATCTACGTTATTTTATGTGTATTCGTATATATATTTTGAAACAAATTTACATTGTTTTATATGTATTTTGCATATCTATTTCAATACAGATTTACCTTATTGTATGTGTATTTTGTATATTTATTTTAATACAAATAAATTTTTTATGTGTATTTTTGTATATATATTTAAAAAAAATGCGTTATTTTATGGGTATTATGCTTCTTTATTTTCATACAAATTTAAATTATTTTATTAATATTCTGTGTATTTATTTTGATACGATTTTACATTATACTATTTGTGTTTTGTATATATTTCTTTATACAGATTTACGTTTTTTTAAGTGTATTTGTTTATGTATTTTCATTCAAATTTACAGTATTTTATGTGTATTTTGTATATGTATTTCAATACAAATTTACCTAATTTTATGTGTATTTTGTATATTTATTTTCTTACAAATTTAAATTATTTTTGTGTATTTTTGTATATAGTTTTATACAAATTTATGTTATCTTATGTGTATTTTGTATATTTATTTTCATACAAATACACATTCTTTTATTGACATTTTGTTTATTTATTTTGACGCGAATTTACATTATTTAATGTGTATTTTGTATATATATTTTATACGTATTTACATCCTTTCATGTGTATTTTGTATATTTATAAAAAAATGCGTTATTTTATGGGTATTTTGCATCTTTATTTTCATACAAATTTACATTATTTTATTTACATTCTGTGTATTTATTTTAATATGATTTTACATTATTCTATTTGTGTTTTGTATATATATTTTTAATACATATTTACATTATTTAATGAGTATTTTTTATATATATTTTATACAAATTTATGTTAATTTAAGTGTATTTGTTTATATATTATCATTCAAATTTACATTATTTTATGTGTATTTTGTATATGTATTTCTTTACAAATTTACCTAATTTTATGTGTATTTTGTATATTTATTTTCATACAAATTTAACTTATTTTTGTGTATTTTTATATATAGTTTTATACAAATTTACGTTATTTTATGTGTATTTTGTATATGTATTTTCATACAAATACTCATTCTTTTATTGATATTTTAATTATTTATTTTGACACGAATTTACATTATTTAATGTGTATTTTGTATATATATTTTTATACGTATTTACAACATTTCATGTGTATTTTGTATATATATTTCTATAGAAATCTGCGTTATTTTATGTGTATTCGTATATATTTTGAAACAAATCTACATTATTTTATGTGTATTTTGTATATATATTTCATTATAAATTTGCCTTATTTTAAGTTTATTTTTATATCTATTTTCATTCAAATTCAAATCATTTTATGTGTATATATTTATTTGTATTTACGTTATTTTATGTGTATTTTCTATATATATTTTCATTCAAAATTACATTATTTTATCGGTATTTTGTTCATTTATTTCGATACGAATTTAGACTATTTCATGTGTATTTTCTATACATATACATATAGAGTAAATTTCTATGAAAATATATATTCAAAATACATATAAAATTATGTAAATAAGTATAAAAATATATATATCAAATACACCTAAAAAAATGAAAATTCGTATCAAAATAAATAAATGAAATTCCGATAAAAGAACGTAAATTCGAATTAAAATAAATAAACAAAATACCAATAAAAGAATGTGTATTTGGATAAATATAAATATACAAAATACACATACAAAATAAACATTAAATAATGTAGATTTGTAATAAAATATATGTACAAAATACACATAAAATAATGTAAATTTATATGAAAATATATATACAAATACACATAAAATACCATGAATTTGTATAAAAATATATATTCAAAATAAATATTAAATAATGGAAAAGCGTATAAAAATATATATACAAAGTACATATAAAATAATGTAAATTCGTATCAATATAAATCAACAAAACACCAATAAAATAATATATATTTGAATGAAAATAAATTTACAAAATACACATAACATAACTAAAATTTGTATTAAAATATATACAAAAATAAATAGAAATAATTTGAGTTTGTATGAAAATAGATATACAAAATACACATAAAACTAGGTAAATTTCTTTTGAAATGTATATAATAAATACCCTTAAAATATTGTAAATTTGTGTCAAAATATATAAACAAATACACATAAAATAACGTAAATTTGTATGAAAAATATATACAAAATACACATAGAATAATGTCAATTCCTATCAAAATGAATGAGCAGAATATCAATAAAATAATGTAAATTTGTATGAAAATAAAGATGCAAAATACCCAAAAAATAAAGCATATGTTTATAAAAATACAGATACAAAAATACACATCGAATAATTAAATTTGTATTAAAATTAATATACAAAATGCGTATATAATAAGGTAAATTTGTATTGAAAAAATATGCAACATACACGTTTACTCATACAAATTCATATTATTTTATTGGTATTTTGTTTATTTATTTTGATACGAATTACATGATTATATGTGTATTTTGTACATATTTTTTATACGTATTTACATTATTTAATGTGTATTTTGTTTATATATTTTCATACAAATTTACGTTATTATATGTGTATTGGTATAAATATTTTGATACAAATTTACTTTATTTCATGTATTTTTTATATATATTTCAATTAAAATTTAGCTTATTTCGTGTGTATTTTGTATATATTTTAATACAAATTTAATTACTTCTGTGTATTTTTGTATATAGTTTTATATAAATTTACGTTATTTTATGTGTATTTTGTATATTTATATTCATACAAATACACATTCTTTTATTGGTATTTTGTTTATTTATTTTAATACGAATTTACATTATTTTATGATATATATTTTATCCAAATTTACATTATTTTATGTGTATTTGTTTATATATTTTAATACATATTTACATTATTTTATGTGTTTTTTGTATATATATTTTTCTACGTATTTAAATTATTTTATGTGTATTTTGTATATACATTTTCATAAAAAAATTACGTTATTTTATTGTGTGTATAAGTATATTTTGATACAAATTTTATACAAATTCATGTTATTTAATGTGTATTTGTATATATATTTTCATACAAATTTATATTATTTTATGTGTATTTTTCATATATTTCATTACAAATTTACCTTATTTTATGTTTATTTTGTATATTTATTTCATTCAATTTTAAATTATTTTATGTGTATATTTGTATTTGTATTTAGGTTATTTTATGTGTATTTTGTATATATATTTTCATCCAAAATTACATTATTTTATTGGTATTTCTTAATTTAATTCGATACGAATTTAGATTATTTCATAGGTATTTTGTATACATATTTTTATACTCATTTACATTATCTAATGTGTGTTTTGTATATATATTTTTATGCAAATTTACTTAATGTTCATTTTTGTACATATATTTTTATAGAAATTTGCGTTATATTATGTATATAGTTTTATATAAATTGACGTTATTTTATGTGCATTTTGTATATTTATATTTATACAAATACACATTCTTTTATTGGTATATTGTTTATTTACATTTATACGAATCTACATTATTTTATGTGTATTTTGTATACATTTTTTATACGTATTTACTTAATTTTATGTGTATTTTGTATATGTATTTTTATAGAAATCTACGTTATTTTATGTGTATTCGTATATATATTTTGAAACAAATTTACATTATTTTATATGTATTTTGCATATCTATTTCAATAGAAATTTACTTTATTGTTTGTGCATTTTGTATATTTATTTTAATACAAGTTCAAATATTTTATGTGTATTTTGGTATCAATAATTTTATAAAAAATGCGTTATTTTATAGGTATTTTGCATCTTAATTTTCATTTTATATGTACTTTGTATATATATTTTTATACGCTATTACATTATTTAATATTTATTTTGAATATATATTTTTATATAAATTCATGGTATTTTATGTGTATTTGTATATATATTTTCATATAAATTTACATTATTTTATGTGTATTTTGTACATATACTTTATTACAAATCTACCTTATTTTATGTTTATTTTGTGTGTGTATTTAGTATATTTATATTTATCCAAATACACATTCTTTAATTGGTATTTAAATTCGAATTTACATTATTTTATGTGTATTTTGTATACATTTTTTGATACGTATTTACTTAATTTTATGTGTATTTTGTATATATATTTTTATAGAAATCTACGTTTTTTTATTTGTATTCGTATATATATTTTGAAACAAATTTACATTGTTTTATATGTATTTTTGCATATCTCTTTCAATACAAATTTACCTTATTGTATGTGCATTTTGAATATTTATATCAATACAAATTTAAATATATTATGTGTATTTTGGTATATATATTTTTATAAGAAATGCGCTATTTTATGGGAGTTTTGCATCTTTATTTTCATACAAATTTACATTATTTTATTATTATTCGGTGTATTTATTTTGATACGATGTTACATTATTCTATTTGTTTTTTGTATATACTTTTTTATACATATTTACATTATTTAATGTGTATCTTGCATATATATTTTATACAAATTTATTATCTATTATCTATTTTCATACAAATACACATTCTTTTCATGATATTTTGTTTATTTATTTTGACACGAATTTACATTATTTGATATGTATTTTGTATATATATTTTTATACGTATTTACATAATTTCATATGTATTTTGTATATATATTTCTATAGAAATCTACTTTATTTTATTTGTATTCGTATATATATTTTGAAACAAATTTACATTGTTTTATATGTATTTTTGAATATCTCTTTCAATACAAATTTACCTTACTGTATATGCATTTTGTATATTTATTTCAATACAATTTTAAATATTTTATGTGTATTTTGGTATATATATTTTTTTAAAGAATGCGATAATTTTGGGGAATTTTGCATCTTTATTTTCATACAAATTTACATTATTTTATTGATATTCTGTGTATTTATTTTGATACGATTTTACATTATTCTATTTATTTTTTGTACATATTTTTTTATACACATTTACATTATTTAATGTGTATCTTGCATATATATTTTATACAAATTTACGTTATTTTAAGTGTATTTGTTTATATATTTTCATTCAAATTTACATTATTTGATGTGTATTTTGTATATGTATTTCCATACAAATTTACCTAATTTTATGTGTATTTTGTATATTTCTTTTCAAACAAATTTAAATTATTTTTGTGTATTTTTGTATATAGTTTTATACAAATATAGGTTATTTTATGTACGCATTTACATTATTTAGTGTGTGTTTTGTATATATCTTTTTATGCTAATTTCCTTTATTTCATGTGCATTTTTGTACATATATTTTTATAGAAATTTGCGTTATTTGTATATGTTGTCTCAGACAAATTTACATTATTTTATTGCTATTTTGTTTATTTATTTTGATACGAATTACATGATTATATGTGTATTTTGTACATATTTTTTATACGTATTTAAATTACTTAATGTGTATTTTGTTTATATATTTTTAAACAAATCTACGTTATTATATGTATTTGTATAAATATTTTGATACAGATTTACATTATTTTATGTATTTTGTATGTACATTTCAATTCAAATTTAGCTTATTTTAGCTGTATTTTGTATATATATTTTCATACAAATTTAATAACTTCTGTGTATTTTTGTATACAGTTTTATACAAATTTACGATATTTTATGTGTATTTTGTATATTTATATTTATACAAATACACTTTCTTTTACTGGTATTTTGTTTATTTATTTTGATACGATTTTTATGTGTATTTTGTATTAATTTTTTTATACGTATTTACTTCATTTTATGTGTGTTTTGTATATATTTTTATAGAAATCAACGTTATTTTATGTGTATTCGTATATATATTTTGAAGCAAATTTACATTGTTTTATATGTATTTTGCATATCTATTTCAATACAAATTTACCTTACAGTATGTGCATTTTTTATATTTATTTTAATAAAAATTTTAATATTTTATGTGTATTTTGGTATATATATTTTTATAAAAAATGCGTTATTTTATGGCTATTTTGCATCTTTATTTTCATAAAACTTTAAATTATTTGATTAATATTCTGTGTATTTATTTTGATACGATTTAACATTATTCTATTTGTGTTTTGAATATATTTTTTTATACATATTTACATTATTTAATTATTATTTAGTATGTATATTTGATACAAATTTACGTTATTTTAAGTGTATATGTTTATATATTTTCATTCAAACTTCCAGTATTTTATGTGTATTTTGTATATGTATTTCAATACAAATTTACCTAATTTTGTGTATTTTGTATATTTATTTTTATACAAATTTAAATTATTTTTGTGTATTTTTGTAAATAGTTTTATACAAACTTAGGTTATTTTATGAGTATTTTGTATATCTATTTTCATACAAATACACATTCTTTTATTGATATATTGTTTATTTATTTTGACGAGAATTTAAATTATTTAATGTGTATTTTGTATATATATTTTTATACGTATTTACATCATTTCATGTGTATTTTGTATATATATTTCTATAGAAATCTACGTTATATTATGTGTATTCGTATATAGATTTTTAAACAAATTTACACTTTTATGTGTATTTTGCATATTTTTTCAATACAAATTTACCTTATTCTATATGCATTTTGTATATTAATTTTAATACAAATCTAATTATTCTATGTGTATTTTTATACAAATATGCTTTATTTTATGGGTATTTTGCATCTTTATTTTCATACAAATTTACGTTATTTTATTGATATTCTGCTCATTCATTTTGATACGATTTGACATTATTCTATGTGTATTTTGTAAATATTTTTCATACAAATTTACGTTATTTTATGTGTATTTGCTTATATATTTTGACACAAATTTACAATATTTTATGGGTATTTTGTATATACATTTCAAACAAACTCAAATTATTTCTATGTATTTTTGTATATATTTTATTACAAATTTTAGTTATGTTATGTGTATTTTGTAAATTAATTTTCATTCAAATATATATTATTTTATTGGTGTTTTGCTGATTTATATTGATACGAATTTACATTATTTTATATGTGCTTTGTATAAATATTTTTATAAGCTTTTACATTATTTAATATTCATTTTGAATATATATTTTTATACAAATTCATGGTATTTTATGTGTATTTGTACATATATTTTTATATAATTTTACATTATTTTATGTGTATTTTGTACATATATTTTTTTACAAATCTACCTTATTTTATGTTTATTTTGTATGTGTATTTTCTATATTTATATTTATCCAAATACACATTCTTTTATTGGTATTTTTTTATTTATTTTAATTCGAATTTACATTATTTTATGTGTATTTTGTATACATTTTTTTATACGTATTTACTTAGTTTTATGTGTATTTTGTATATATATTTTTATAGAAATCTACGTTTTTTTATTTGTATTCGTATATATATTTTGAAACAAATTTACATTGTTTTATATGCATTTTTGCATATCTCTTTCAATACAAATTTACCTTATTGTATGTGCATTTTGTATATTTATTTCAATGCAAATTTAAATATTTTATGTGTTTTTTGGTATATATATTTTTATAAGATTACGAAAATTTGAATAAAAATATATACAAAAAAACAAAAAAATAAATTTCAATTTGCATGAAAATAGATATACAAAATACACATATAATTAGTTAAATTTGTATTTAAATACATGTACAAAATACACATAAAATAATGTAAATTTGTATGAAATGAAAACAAATTCACATAAAATTCGCGTCTAAATAAATAAACAAAATATCAATAAAAGAATGTGTATTTGTATGAAAATAGATATACAAAATACACATAAAATAACCTAAATTTGTATCAAACTATATACAAAAATAAACAAAAATATTTTAAATTTGTATGAAAATAAATATACAAAATACACATAAAATTAGGTAAATTTGTATTGAAATACATACACAAAATACACATAAAATAATGTAAATTTGAATGAAAATACATAAACAAATACACTTAAAATAACGTAAATTTGTATAAAAAAATATGTACAAAACACAAATAGAATAATGTAAAATCGTATCAAAATAAATACACAGAATATTAATAAAATAATGTAAATTTGTATGAAAATAAAGAAGCAAAATACCCATAAAATAACGCACTTTTTTATTTATAAAAATATATATACCAAAATACACATCAAAAAATTTAATTTGTATTAAAATAAATATACAAAAAACACATACAATAAGGTAAATTTGTATTGAAATAGATATGAAAAATACATATAAAACAATGTAAATTTGTTTCAAAATATATATACGAATACACATAAAATAACGTAGATTTCTATAAAAATATATATACAAAATACACATAAAATGAAGTAAATACGTTTAAAAAAATGTATACAAAAAACACATAAAATAATGTAAATTCGTATCAAAATAAATAAACAAAATACCAATAAAAGAATGTGTATTTGTATAAATATAAATATACAAAATACACATAAAATAACGTAAATTTATATAAAACTATATACAAAAATACACAGAAGTAATTAAATTTGTATGAAAATATATACAAAATACACACAAAATAAGCTAAATTTGATTTGAAATATATATACAAAATACATGAAATAAAGTAAATTTGTATCAAAATATTTAAACAAATACACATATAATAACGTAAATTTGTATGAAAATATATAAACAAAATACACATTAAATAATGTAAATACGTATAAAAAATATGTACAAAATACACATATAATCATGTAATTCGTATCAAAATAAATAAACAAAATACCAATAAAATAATATAAATTTGTATGAGTAAACGTGTATGTTGCATATTTTTTCAATACAAATTTACCTTATTATATACGCATTTTGTATATTAATTTTAATACAAATTTAATTATTCGATGTGTATTTTTGTATCTGTATTTGTATATATATTTTTATACGCTTTTACATTATTTAATATTTATTTTGAATATATATTTTTATACAAATTCCTGGTATTTTATGTGTATTTGTATATATATTTTTATATAATTTTACATTATTTTATGTGTATTTTGTACATATATTTTTTTTACAAATCTACCTTATTTTAAATTTATTTTGTATGTGTATTTTCTATATTTATTTTTATCCAAATACACATTCTTTTATTGGTATTTTCTTTATTTATTTTAATTCGAATTTACATTATTTTATGTGTATTTTGTATACATTTTTTTATACGTATTTACTTAGTTTTATGTGTATTTTGTATATATATTTTTATAGAAATCTATGTTTTTTTATTTGTATTCGTATATATATTTTGAAACAAATTTACATTGTTTTATATGTATTTATTCATATCTCTTTCAATACAAATTTACCTTATTGTATGTGCATTTTGTATATATTTTTCAATGCAAATTTAATTTTTTTTTTGTATATATATTTTTATAAGATTACGAAAATTTGAATAAAAATATATACAAAAAAACAAAAAAATAAATTTCAATTTGCATGAAAATAGATATACAAAATACACATATAATTAGTTAAATTTGTATTTAAATACATGTACAAAATACACATAAAATAATGTAAATTTGTATGAAATGAAAACAAATTCACATAAATTCGCGTCTGAATAAATAAATAAAATATCAATAAAAGAATGTGTATTTGTATGAAAATAGATATATAAAATACACATAAAATAACCTAAATTTGTATCAAACTATATACAAAAATAAACAAAAATATTTTAAATTTGTATGAAAATAAATATACAAAATACACATAAAATTAGGTAAATTTGTATTGAAATACATACACAAAATACACATAAAATAATGTAAATTTGAATGAAAATACATAAACAAATACACTTAAAATAACGTAAATTTCTATAAAAAAATATGTACAAAACACAAATAGAATAATGTAAAATCGTATCAAAATAAATACACAGAATATTAATAAAATAATGTAAATTTATATGAAAATAAAGAAGCAAAATACCCATAAAATATCGCATTTTTTTCATTTATAAAAATATATATACCAAAATACACATCAAAAAATTAAATATGTATTAAAATAAATATACAAAAAACACATACAATAAGGTAAATTTGTATTGAAATCGATATGCAAAATACATATAAAACAATGTAAATTTGTTTCAAAATATATATACGAATACACATAAAATAACGTAGATTTCTATAAAAATATATATACAAAATACACATAAAATGAAGTAAATACGTATAAAAAATGTATACAAAAAACACATAAAATAATGTAAATTCGTATCAAAATAAATAAACAAAATACCAATAAAAGAATGTGTATTTGTATAAATATAAATATACAAAATACACATAAAATAACGTAGATTTATATAAAACTATATACAAAAATACACAGAAGTAATTAAATTTGTATGAAAATATATACAAAATACACACAAAATAAGCTAAATTTGATTTGAAATATATATACAAAATACATGAAATAAAGTAAATTTGTATCAAAATATTTATACAAATACACATATAATAACGTAAATTTGTATGAAAATATATAAACAAAATACACATTAAATAATGTAAATACGTATAAAAAATATGTAAAAAATACACATATAATCATGTAATTCGCATCAAAATAAATAAAAAAAATACCAATAAAATAATATAAATTTGTATGAGTAAACGTCTATGTTGCATATTTTTTCAATACAAATTTACCTTGTTATATACGCATTTTGTATATTAATTTTAATACAAATTTAATTATTCGATGTGTATTTTTGTATCTGTATTTGTATATATATTTTTATACGCTTTTACATTATTTAATATTTATTTTGAATATATATTTTTATACAAATTCCTGGTATTTGATGTGTATTTGTATATATATTTTTATATAAATTTACATTATTTTATGAGTATTTTGTACATATATTTTTTTACAAATCTACCTTATTTTATGTTTATTTTGTATGTGTATTTTCTATATTTATATTTATCCAAATACACATTCTTTTATTGGAATTTTGTTTATTTATTTTAATTTGAATTTACATTATTTTATGTGTATTTTGTATACATTTTTTTATACGTATTTACTTAGTTTTATGTGTATTTTGTATATATATTTTATAGAAATCTACGTTTTTTTTATTTGTATTCGTATATATGTTTTGAAACAAATTTACATTGATTTATATGTATTTTTGCATATCTCTTTTAATACAAATTTACCTTATTGTATGTGCATTTTGTATATTTATTTCAATGCAAATTTAAATTCTTTATGTGTTTTTTGGTATTTGTATTTTTATAAGATTACGAAAATTTGAATAAAAATATATACAAAAAAACAAAAAAATAAATTTCAATTTGTATGAAAATAGATATACAAAATACACATATAATTAGTTAAATTTGTATTTAAATACATGTACAAAATACACATAAAATAATGTAAATTTGTATGAAATGAAAACAAATTCACATAAAATTCGCGTCTAAATAAATAAACAAAATATCAATAACAGAATGTGTATTTGTATGAAAATAGATATACAAAATACACATAAAATAACCTAAATTTGTATCAAACAAAAATAACGAAAATATTTTAAATTTGTATGAAAATAAATATACAAAATACACATAAAATTAGGGAAATTTGTATTAAAATACATACACAAAATACACATAAAATAATGTAAATTTGAATGAAAATACATAAACAAATACACTTAAAATAACGTAAATTTGTATAAAAAAATATGTACAAAACACAAATAGAATAATGTAAAATCGTATCAAAATAAATACACAGAATATTAATAAAATAATGTAAATTTATATGAAAATAAAGAAGCAAAATACCCATAAAATAACGCATTTTTTTATTTATAAAAATATTTATACCAAAATACACATAAAAAAATAAAATTTGTATTAAAATAAATATACAAAAAACACATACAATATGGTAAATTTGTATTAAAATAGATATGCAAAATACATATAAAACAATGTAAATTTGTTTTAAAATATATATACGAATACACATAAAATAACGTTGATTTCTATAAAAATATATATACAAAATACACATAAAATGAAGTAAATACGTATAAAAAAATGTATACAAAAACACATAAAATAATGTAAATTCGTATCAAAATAAATAAACAAAATACCAATAAAAGAATGTGTATTTGTATAAATATAAATATACAAAATACACATAAAATAACGTAAATTTATATAAAACTATATACAAAAATACACAGAAGTAATTAAATTTGTATGAAAATATATACAAAATACACACAAAATAAGCTAAATTTGATTTGAAATATATATACAAAATACATGAAATAAAGTAAATTTGTATCAAAATATTTATACAAATACACATATAATAACGTAAATTTGTATGAAAATATATAAACAAAATACACATTAAATAATGTAAATACGTATAAAACATATGTACAAAATACACATATAATCATGTAATTCGTATCAAAATAAATAAACAAAATACCAATAAAATAATATAAATTTGTATGAGTAAACGTGTATGTTGCATATTTTTTCAATACAAATTTACCTTATTATTTATGCATTTTGTATATTAATTTTAATACAAATTTAATTATTCGATGTGTAATTTGTATCTGTATTTGTATATATATTTTTATACGCTTTTACATTATTTAATATTTATTTTGAATATATATTTTTATACAAATTCATGGTATTTTATGTGTATTTGTATATATATTTTTATATAATTTTACATTATTTTATGTGTATTTTGTACAGATATTTTTTTTACAAATCTACCTTATTTTATTTTGTATGTGTATTTTCTATATTTATATTTATCCAAATACACATTCTTTTATTGGTATTTTGTTTATTTATTTTAATGCAATTTACATTATTTTATGTGTATTTTGTATACATTTTTTTATACGTATTTACTTAATTTTATGTGTATTTTCTATATATATTTTTATAGAAATCTACGTTTTTTATTTGTATTCGTATATATATTTTGAAACAAATTTACATTGTTTTATATGCATTTTTGCATTTCTCTTTCAATACAAATTTACCTTATTATATGTGCATTTTGTATATTTATTTCAATGCAAGTTTAAATATTTTATGTGTATTTTGGTATATATATTTTTATAAGATTACGAAAATTTGAATAAAAATATATACAAAAAAACAAAAACAAAAAATTCAATTTGTATGAAAATAGATATACAAAATACACATATAATTAGTTAAATTTGTATTTAAATACATGTACAAAATACACATAAAATAATGTAAATTTGTATGAAATGAAAACAAATTCACATAAATTTCGCGTCAAAATAAATAAAAAAATATCAATAAAAGAATGTGTATTTATATGAAAATAGATATACAAAATACACATAAAATAACCTAAATTTGTATCAAATTATATACAAAAATAAACAAAATATTTTAAATTTGTATGAAAATAAATATACAAAATACACATAAAACTAGGTAAATATGTATTGAAATACATACACAAAATACACATAAAATAATGTAAATTTAAATGAAAATACATAAACAAATACACTTAAAATAACGTAAATTTGTATAAAAAATATGTACAAAACACAAATAGAATAATGTAAAATCGTATCAAAATAAATACACAGAATATTAATAAAATAATGTAAATTTGTATGAAAATAAAGATGCAAAATACCCATAAAATAACGCATTTTTTTATTTATAAAAATATATATAACAAAATACACATCAAAAAATAAAATTTGTATTAAAATAAATATACAAAAAACACATACAATAAGGTAAATTTGTATTGAAATAAATATGCAAAATACATATAAAACAATGTAAATTTGTTTCAAAATATATATACGAATACACATAAGATAACGTTGATTTCTATAAAAATATATATACAAAATACACATAAAATGAAGTAAATACGTATAAAAAAATGTATACAAAAACACATAAAATAATGTAAATTCGTATCAAAATAAATAAACAAAATACCAATAAAAGAATGTGTATTTGTATAAATATAAATATACAAAATACACATAAAATAACGTAAATTTATATAAAACTATATACAAAAATACACAAGAGTAATTAAATTTGTATGAAAATATATACAAAATAAACACAAAATAAGCTAAATTTGATTTGAAATATATATAGAAAATACATGAAATAAAGTAAATTTGTATCAAAATATTTATACAAATACACATATAATAACGTAAATTTGTATGAAAATATATAAACAAAATACACATTAAATAATGTAAATACGTATAAAAAATATGTACAAAATACACATATAATCATGTATTTCGTATCAAAATAAATAAACAAAATACCAATAAAGTAATATAAATTTGTATGAGTAAACGTGTATGTTGCATATTTTTTCAATACAAATTTACCTTATTATATATGCATTTTGTATATTAATTTTAATACAAATTTAATTATTCGATGTGTATTTTTGTATCTGTATTTTTATAAACATATGCTTTATTTTTTGGGTATTTTGCATTTTTATTTTCATACAAATTTACATTATTTTATTGATATTCTGGTCATTCATTTTGATACGAATTGACATTATTCTATCTGTATTTTGTATATATTTTTCATACAAATCTACGTTATTTTATGTGTATTTGCTTATATATTTTGACACAAATTTACAATATTTTATGGGTATTTTGTATATACATTTCAAAAGAAATTTACCTAGTTTTATGTGTATTTTTTATATCTATTTTCAAACAAACTGAAATTATTTCTATGTATTTTTGTATATATTTTAATACAAATTTTAGTTATGTTATGTGTATTTTGTAAATTTATTTTCATTCAAATATATATTATTTTATTGGTGTTTTGCTGATTTATAGTGATACGAATTTATATTATTTTATATGTACTTTGTATATATATTTTTATACGCTTTTACATTATTTAATATTTATTTTGAATATATATTTTTATAAAAATTCATGGAATTTTTATGTATTTCTATATATATTTTTATATAATTTTACATTATTTTATGTGTATTTTGTACATATATTTTTTTACATATCTACCTTATTTTATGTTTATTTTGTATGTGTATTTTCTATATTTATATTTATCCAAATACACATTCTTTTATTGGTATTTTGTTTATTTATTTTAATTCGAATTTACATTATTTTATGTGTATTTTGTATACATTTTTTTTATACGTATTTACTTAACTTTATGTGTATTTTGTATATATATTTGTATAGAAATCTACGTTTTTTTATTTGTATTGGAATATATATTTTGAAACAAATTTACATTGTTTTATATGTATTTTTGCATATCTCTTTCAATAAAAATGTACCTTATTGTATGTGCATTTCGTATATTTATTTCAATGCAAATTTAAATATTTTATGTGTTTTTTGGTATATATATTTTTATAAGATTACGAAAATTTGAATAAAAATATATACAAAAAAACAAAAAAATAAATTTCAATTTGTATGAAAATAGATATACAAAATACACATATAATTAGTTAAATTTGTATTTAAATACATGTACAAAATACACATAAAATAATGTAAATTTGTATGAAATGAAAACAAATTCACATAAAACTCGCGTCAAAATAAATAAACAAAATATCAATAAAAGAATGTGTATTTGTATGAAAATAGATATACAAAATACACATAAAATAATCTAAATTTGTATCAAACTATATACAAAAAAATAAACAAAAATATTTTAAATTTGTATGAAAATAAATATACAAAATACACATAAAATTAGGTAAATTTGTATTGAAATACATACACAAAATACAAATAAAATAATGTAAATTTGAATGAAAATACATAAAGAAATACACTTAAAATAACGTAAATTTGTATAAAAAAATATGTACAAAACACAAATAGAATAATGTAAAATCGTATCAAAATAAATACACAGAATATTAATAAAATAATGTAAATTTGTATGAAAATAAAGAAGCAAAATACCCATAAAATAACGCATTTATAAAAACATATATACCATAATACACATAAGAAAATTAAATTTGTATTAAAATAAATATACAAAAAACACATACAATAAGGTAAATTTCTATTGAAATAGATATGCAAAATATATATAAAAAAATGTAAATTTGTTTCAAAATATATATACGAATACACATAAAATAACGTAGATTTCTATAAAAATATATATACAAAATACACATAAAATGAAGTAAATACGTATAAAAAAATGTATACAAAATACACATAAAATAATGTAAATTCGTATCAAAATAAATATACAAAATACCAATAAAAGAATGTGTATTTGTATAAATATAAATATACAAAATACACATAAAATAACGTAAATTTATATAAAACTATATACAAAAATACACAGAAGTATTTTAATTTGTATGAAAATAGATATACAAAACAATTTAAATTCGTTTCAAATTCAATAAACAAAATTCAGATAAAAGAAAGTATATTTGTAGAAAAAATAAATATACAAAATACACATAAAATAACGAAAATTTGTTTGAAAATATATATAAAAAATAAACAAAAATAATTTCAATTTGTATGAAAATAAATATACAAAATACACATGTATTTTGTATATCTATTTTCACACAAATTTAATTACTTTTGTGTATTTTTGCATATAGTTTTATATAAATTTAAGTTATTTTATTTGTATTTTGTATATTTATATTTATACAATACACATTCTTTTATTAGTATTTTGTTTATTTATTTTGATACGAGTTTACATTATTTTATGTGTATTTTGTATACCTTTTTTTATACGTATTTACTTCATTTTCTGTGCATTTTGTATATTTATTTTCATAGAAATCTACGTAATTTTATGTGTATTCGTATATAAATTTTTAAAAAAAATTTACATGGTTTTATATGTATTTTGCATATCTATTTAGATACAAATTTACCTTATTGTATGTGCATTTTGTATATTTATTTTAATACAAATTCAAATATTTTATGTGTGTCTTGGTATAAATATTTTTATAAAAAATGCGTTATTTTATGGGTATTTTGCATCCTAATTTTCATACAAATTTACATTATTTTATTAATATTCTGTGTATTTATTTTGATACGATTTTATATTATTCTATTTGTGTTTTGTATATATTTTTTTATACATATTTACATTATTTAATGTGTATTTTTAATATATATTTAATACAAATTTACGTTATTTTAAGTGTATTTGTTTATATATTTTCTTTCAAATTTACATTATTTTATGTGTATTTTGTAAATTTATTTCAATCCAAATTTACCTAATTTTATGTGTATTTTGTATATTTATTTTCATACAAATTAAAATTAATTTTGTGTATTTTTGTATATAGTTTTATACAAATTTAGGTGATTTTTTGTGTATATTGTATATCTATTTTCATACAAATACACATTATTTTATTGATATTTTGTTTATTTATTTTGACGCGAATTTACATTATTTAATGTGTATTATATATATATATATATATATATATATATATATATATATATATATATATATATATATATATATATATATATATATATATATATATATATATATATATATATATATATATATATATATATATATATATATATATATATGTATATATATATATATATATATATATATATATATATATATATATATTTACATATATATATTTTTATACGTGTTTACATCATTATATGTGTATTTTGTATATATATTTCTATAGAAATCTACGTTGATTTATGAGTATTCGTATATAGATTTTGAAATAAATTTACACTGTTTTATGTGTATTTTGCATATTTTTTCAATACAAATTTACCTTATTGTACATGCATTTTGTATATTAATTTTAATACAAATTTAATTATGCTATGTCTATTTTTGTATATGTATTTTTATAAAAATATGCTTTATTTTATGGGTATTTTGGATTTTTATTTTCATACAAATTTACATTATTTTATTTATATTCTGTTTATTTTTTTTGAAACAATTTTACATTATTCTATGTGTATTTTGTATATCTATTTTTATACGTATTTACTTAATTTATGTGTATTTTTTATATATATTTTTATAGAAATCTACGTTACTTTATGTGTATTCGTATATATATTTTGAAACAAATTTACATTTTTTTATATGTATTTTTGCATATCTCTTTCAATACAAGTTTACCTTCTTGTATGTGCATTTTGTATATTTACTTCAATACAAATTTAAATATTTTATGTGTATTTTGGTATATATATTTTTATAAGAAATGCGCTATTTGATGGGAATTTTGCATCTTTATTTTCATACAAATTTACATTATTTTATTAATATTCGGTGTATTTATTTTGATACGATTTCACATTATTCTATTTGTTTTTTGTATATATATTTTTTATACATATTTACATTATTTAATGTGTATCTTGCATATATATTTCATACAAATTTATTATCTATTATTTATTTTCATACAAATACACATTCTTTTCATGATATTTTGTATATTTATTTTGACACGAATTTACCTAGATATGTATTTTGTATATATATTTTTATACGTATTTACATAATTTCATGTGTATTTTGTATATATATTTCTATAGAAATCTACGTTATTTTATGTGTATTCGTATATATATTTTGAAACAAATTTACTTTGTTTTATATGTATTTTTGAATATCTCTTTCAATACATATTTACCTTACTGTATATGCATTTTGTATATTTATTTCAATACAAATTTAAATATTTTATGTGTATTTTGGTATATATATTTTTTTTAAAATGCGCTATTTTATGGGAATTTTACATCTTTCTTTTCATACAAATTTACATTATTTTATTGATATTCTGTGTATTTATATTGATAGGATTTTACATTATTCTATTTCTTTTTTGTAAATATTTTTTTATACACATTTGCATTATTTAATGTGTATCTTGCATATATATTTCATACAAATTTACGTTATTTTAAGTGTATTTGTATATATATTTTCATTAAAATTTACATTATTCCACGTGTATTTTGTATATGTATTTCAATACAAATTTACCTAATTTTATGTGTATTTTGTATATTTCTTTTTATACACATTTTAAATTTTTTTGTGTATTTTTGTATATAGTTTTATTCAAATTTAGGTTATTTTATGTACGCACTTACTTTATTTAATGTGCGTTTTGTATATATATTTTTATACATATTTACTTTATTTTATGTGCATTTTTGTACATATATTTTTTTAGAAATTTGCGTTAATTTATGTGTATTTGTATATGTTTCCTCATACAAATTTACATTATTTGATTGCTATTTTGTTTATTTATTTAGATACGAATGAAAATAGATATACAAAATATACATAAAATAAACTAAATTTGTATTGAAATATATATACAAAATACATAAAATAATATAAATTTGTATAAAAATATTTTAACAGATGCGCATAAAATAACGTAAATTTGTTTTAAAATATACAAAATACACATTAAATAATGTAAATATGTATAAAAAAATATATACAAAACACAAATAGAATAATGTAAAATCGTATCAAAATAAATACGCAGAATATTAATAAAACAATGTAAATTTGTATGAAAATAAAGATGCAAAATTCCCATTAAATAAAGCTTTTTTTTTTAAATATATATACCAAAATACACATGAAAAAATTAATTTGTATTAAAATAAATATACAAAATACACATACAATAAGGTAAATCTGTATTGAAATAGATATGCAAAATACATATAAAACAATGTAAATTTGTTTCAAAATATATATACGAATACACATAAAATAACGTAGATTTGTATAAAAATATATACAAAATACCCATAAAATGAAGTAAATACGTATAAGAAAATGTATACAAAATACACATAAAATAATGTAAATTCGTATCAAAATAAATACACAAAATACCAATAAAAGAATGTGTATTTGTATAAATATAAATATATAAATACACATAAAATAACGTAAATTTGTATAAAACTATAAAAAAAATAAACAGAAGTAATTAAATTCGTATGAAAATAGATATACAAAATACAGATAAAATAAGCTAAATTTGAATTGAAATGTATATACAAAATACAATATTTTATGTATATATTTGTATTTGTATATAGGTTATTTTATGGGTATTTTGTATATATATTTTCATCCAAAATTACATTATTTTTTGGTATTTTCTTAATTTAATTCGATACGAATTTAGATTATTTCATAGGTATTTTCTATACATATTTTTATACTCATTTACATTATCTAATGTGTGTTTTGTATATATATTTTTATGCAAATTTATTTTATATTCATTTTTGTACATATATTTTTATAGAAATTTGCGTTATTTTATGTATATAGTTTTATATAAATTTACGTTATTTTATGTGCATTTTGTATATTTATATTTATACAAATACACATTCTTTTATTGGTATATTGTTTATTTACATTGATACGAATTTACATTATTTTGTGTATTTTGTATAAATTTTTTTATACGTATTTACCTAATTTTATATGTATTT
Source organism: Eriocheir sinensis (assembly GCF_024679095.1). Lineage (NCBI taxonomy): Eukaryota > Metazoa > Arthropoda > Malacostraca > Decapoda > Varunidae > Eriocheir > Eriocheir sinensis. Next base: position 335,615 of record NW_026111524.1, read on the forward strand.
TGTATATGTATTTTTATAGAAATCTACGTTATTTTATGTGTATTCGTATATATATTTTGAAACAAATTTACATTATTTTATATGTATTTTGCATATCTATTTCAATACAAATTTACCTTATTGTATGTGCATTTTGTATATTTATTTTAATACAAATTGAATTATTTTATGTGTATTTTGGTATCAATAATTTTATAAAAAAACGTAAATTTGTATAAAAAAAATATGTACAAAACACAAATAGAATAATGTAAAATCGTATCAAAATAAATACACAGAATATTAATAAAATAATGTAAATTTGTATGAAAATAAAGAAGCAAAATACCCATAAAATAACGCATTTTTTATTTATAAAAATATATATACCAAAATACACATCAAAAAATTAAATTTGTATTAAAATAAATATACAAAAAACACATACAATAAGGTAAATTTGTATTGAAATATATATGCAAAATATATATAAAACAATGTAAATTTGTTTTAAAATATATATACGAATACACATAAAATAACGTAGATTTCTATAAAAATATGTATACAAAATACACATAAAATGAAGTAAATACGTATAAAAAAATGTATACAAAATACACATAAAATAATGTAAATTCGTATCAAAATAAATAAACAAAATACCAATAAAAGAATGTGTATTTGTATAAATATAAATATACGAAATACACATAAAATAACGTAAATTTATATAAAACTATATACAAAAATACACAAAAGTAATTAAATTTGTATGAAAATATATACAAAATACACACAAAATAAGCTAAATTTGAATTGAAATATATATACAAAATACACATATTTTGCATATCTATTTTCAAACAAATTTAAATTATTTTTGTGTATTTTTGTATATATTTATTTTTGTTATATATAGAATAATGTAAAATCGTATCAAAATAAGTACACAGAATATCAATAAAATAATTTAAATTTGTATGAAAATAAAGATGCAAAATACCCATAAGATAAAGCATTTTTTTTTAAATACATATACAAAAATACACATAGAATAATTAAATTTGTATTAAAATTAATATACATGATGCACACATACAAAAAGGTAAATTTGTATTAAAAAAACGCAAAATACAAATAAAACAGTGTAAATTTGTTTCAAAATATATATACGAATACACATAAAATAACGTGTATATTGTATATCTATTTTCATACAAATACACATTCTTTTATTGATATTTTGTTTATTTATTTTGACGCGAATTTACATTATTTAATGTATTTTATATATATATATATATATATATAGATATATATATATATATATATATATATATATATATATATATATATATATATATATATATATATATATATATATATATATATATATATATATATATATATATATATATATATATATATATATATATATATATATATATATCTTTATACGTGTTTACATCATTTGATGTGTATTTTGTATATATATTTCTATAGAAATCTACGTTGATTTATGAGTATTCGTATATAGATTTTGAAATAAATTTACACTGTTTTATGTGTATTTTGCATATTTTTTCAATACAAATTTACCTTATTGTATATGCATTTTGTATATTAATTTTAATACAAATTTAATTATGCTATGTCTATTTTTTATATGTATTTTTATAAAAATAAGCTTTATTTTATGGTTATTTTGGATTTTTATTTTCATACAAATTTACATTATTTTATTTATATTCTGTTTATTTTTTTTGAAACAATTTTACATTATTCTATGTGTATTTTGTATATCTATTTTTATACGTATTTACTTAATTTATGTGTATTTTTTATATATATTTTTATAGAAATCTACGTTACTTTATGTGTATTCGTATATATGTTTTGAAACAAATTTACATTGTTTTATATGTATTTTTGCATATCTCTTTCAATACAAGTTTACCTTTTTGTATGTGCATTTTGTATATTTACTTCAATACAAATTTAAATATTTTATGTGTATTTTGGTATATATATTTTTATAAGAAATGCGCTATTTGATGGGAATTTTGCATCTTTATTTTCATACAAATTTACATTATTTTATTAATATTCGGTGTATTTATTTTGATACGATTTCACATTATTCTATTTATTTTTTGTATATATTTTTTTATACATATTTACATTATTTAATGTGTATCATGCATATATATTTCATACAAATTTATTATATACAAAATGCGTATATAATAAGGTAAATTTGTATTGAAAAAATATGCAATATACACGTTTACTCATACAAATTTATATTATTTTATTGGTATTTTGTTTATTTATTTTGATACGAATTACATGATTATATGTGTATTTTGTACATATTTTTTATACGTATTTACATTATTTAATGTGTATTTTGTTTATATATTTTCATACAAATTTACGTTATTATATGTGTATTTGTATAAATATTTTGATACAAATTTACTTTATTTCATGTATTTTGTATATATATTTCAATTCAAATTTAGCTTATTTTGTGTGTATTTTGTATATATTTTCATACAAATTTAATTACTTCTGTGTATTTTTGTATATAGTTTTATAAATTTACGTTATTTTATGTGTATTTTGTATATTTATATTTATACAAATACACATTCTTTTATTGCTATTTTGTTTATTTATTTTGATACGAATTTACATTATTATATGTGTTTTTTGTATACATTTTTTTTAAACGTATTTACTTCATTTTATGTGTATTTTGTATATATATATATATATATATATATATATATATATATATATATATATATATATATATATATATATATATATATATATATATATATATATATATATATATATATATATATATATATATATATATATATATATATATATATATATATATATATATATATATATATATATATATATATATATATATTTATAGAAATCTACGTTATTTTATGTGTATTCGTATATATATTTTGAAACAAATTTACATTGTTTTATATGTATTTTGCATATTTATTTCAATACAAATTTAATTTTTTGATGTGTATTTTGGTATATATATTTTTATAAATAAAAAAAATGCGTTATTTTATGGGTATTTTGCTTCTTTATTTTCATACAAATTTACATTATTTTATTAATATTCTGTGTATTTATTTTGATACGATTTTACATTATTCTATTTGTGTTTTGTACATATTTTTTTTATACAAATTTACGTTATTTTAAGTGTATTTGTTTATGTATTTTCACTCGAATTTACATTATTTTATATGTATTTTGTGTATGTATTTCAATACAAATTTACCTAATTTTATGTGTATTTTGTATATTTATTTTCATACAAATTTAAAATATTTTTGTTTCTTTTTGTATATAGTTTGATACAAATTTAGGTTATTTTATGTGTATTTTGTATATCTATTTTCATACAAATACACATTCTTTTATTGATATTTAGTTTATTTATTTTGACGCGAATTTTGTGAATTTGTTTTGTATATGTATTTAAATACAAATTTAACTAATTATATGTGTATTTTGTATATCTATTTTCATACAAATTGAAATTTTTGTTTTTGTTTTTTTGTATATATTTTTATTCAAATTATCGTAATCTTATAAAAATATATATACCAAAATACACATAAAATATTTAAATTTGCATTGAAATAAATATACAAAATGCACATACAATAAGGTAAATTTGTATTGAAAGAGATATGCAAAAATACATATAAAGCAATGTAAATTTGTTTCAAAATATATATACGAATACAAATAAAAAAAACGTAGATTTCTATAAAAATATATATACAAAATACACATAAAATAAAGTAAATACGTATAAAAAAATGTATACAAAATACACATAAAATAATGTAAATTCGAATTAAAATAAATAAACAAAATACCAATAAAAGAATGTGTATTTGGATAAATATAAATATACAAAATACACATACAAAATAAACATAAAATAAGGTAGATTTGTAAAAAAATGTATATACAAAATACACGTAAAATAATGTAAATTTATATAAAAATATATATACAAATACACATAAAATACCATGAATTTTTATAAAAATATATAGTGAAAATAAATATTAAATAATGTAAAAGCGTATAAAAATATATATACAAAGTACATATAAAATAATGTAAATTCGTATCAATATAAATCAGCAAAACACCAATAAAATAATATATATTTGAATGAAAATAAATTTACAAAATACACATAACATAACTAAAATTTGTATTAAAATATATACAAAAATACATAGAAATAATTTGAGTTTGTTTGAAAATAGATATACAAAATACACAAAACTAGGTAAATTTCTTTTGAAATGTATATACAAAATATCCATAAAATATTGTAAATTTGTGTCAAAATATATAAGCAAATACACATAAAATAACGTAAATTTGTGTGAAAAATATATACAAAATACACATAGAATAATGTCAATTCGTATCAAAATGAATGAGCAGAATATCAATAAAATAATGTAAATTTGTATGAAAATAAAGATGCAAAATACCAAAAAAATAAAGCATATGTTTATAAAAATACAGATACAAAAATACACATCGAATAACTAAATTTGTATTAAAATTAATATACAAAATGCATAAATAATAAGATAAATTTGTATTGAAAAAATATGCAACATACACGTTTACTCATACAAATTTATATTATTTTATTGGTATTTTGTTTATTTATTTTGATACGAATTACATGATTATATGTGTATTTTGTACATATTTTTTATACGTATTTATATTATTTAATGTGTATTTTGTTTATATATTTTCATACAAATTTACGTTATTATATGTGTATTTGTATAAATATTTTGATACAAATTTACTTTATATCATGTATTTTGTATATATATTTCAAATCAAATTTAGCTTATTTTGTGTGTATTTTGTATATATTTTCATACAAATTTAATTATTTCTGTGTATTTTTGTATATAGTTTTATATAAATTTACGTTATTTTATGTGTATTTTGTATATTTATATTTATACAAATACACATTCTTTTATTGGTATTTTGTTTATTTATTTTGATACAAATTTACATTATTTTATGTGTTTTTTGTATACATTTTTTTATACGTATTTACTTCATTTTATGTGTATTTTGTATATATATTTTTATAGAAATCTACGTTATTTTATGTGTATTCGTATATATATTTTGAAACAAATTTACATTGTTTTATATGTATTTTGCATATCTATTTCAATAAAAATTTACCTTATTGTATGTGTTTTTTGTATATTTATTTTAATACAAATTTTATTTTTTGATGTGTATTTTGGTATATATATTTTTATAAATAAAAAAATGCGTTATTTTATAGGTATTTTGCCCCTTTATTTTCATACAAATTTACATTATTTTATTAATATTCTGTGTATTTATTTTGATACGATTTTACATTATTCTATTTGTGTTTTGTACATATTTTTTTATAGAAATTTACGTTATTTTAAGTGTATATGTTTATGTATTTTCATTTAAATTTACCTTATTTTATGTGTATTTTGTGTATGTATTTCAATACAAATTTACCTAATTTTATGTGTATTTTGTATATATATTTTCATACAAATTTAAAATATTTTTGTTTATTTTTGTATATAGTTTGATACAAATTTAGGTTATCTTATGTGTATTTTGTATATCTATTTTCATACAAATACACATTCTTTTATTGATATTTTGTTTTTTTATTTTGACGCGAATTTTATGTGAATTTGTTTTCATTTCATACAAATTTACATTATTTTATGTGTATTTTGTACATGTATTTAAATACAAATTTAACTTATTATATGTGTATTTTGTATTTTCATAGAAATAGAAATTTATTTTTTTGTTTTTTTGTATATATTTTTATTCAAATTTTCGTTATCTTATAAAAATACAAATACCAAAAAACACATAAAGAATTTAAATTTGCATTGAAATAAATATACAAAATGCACATACAATAAGGTAAATTTGTATTGAAAGAAATATGCAAAAATACATATAAAACAATGTAAATTTGTTTCAAAACATATCTACGAATACAAATAAAAAAACGTAGATTTCCATAAAAATATATATACAAAATACACATAAAACTAAGTAAATACGTATAAAAAAATGTATACAAAATACACATAAAATAATGTAAATTCAAATTAAAATAAATAAACAAAATACCAAAAAAAGAATGTGTATTTGGATAAATATAAATATAGAAAATACACATACAAAATAAACTTAAAATAAGGTAGATTTGTAAAAAAATATATGTACAAAATACTCATAAAATAATGTAAATTTATATAAAAATATATATAAAAATACACATAAAATACCATGAATTTGTATAAAAATATATATTCAAAATAAATATTAAATAATGTAAAAGCGTATAAAAATATATATACAAATACAGATACAAAAATACACATCGAATAATTAAATTTGTATTAAAAATAATATACAAAATGCGTATATAATAAGGTAAATTTGTATTGAAAAAATATGCAACATACACGTTTACTCTTACAAATTTATATTATTTTATTGGTATTTTGTTTATTTATTTTGATACGAATTACATGATTATATGTGTATTTTTTACATATTTTTTATACGTATTTACACTATTTAATGTGTATTTTGTTTATATATTTTCATACAAATTTACGTTATTATATGTGTATTTGTATAAATATTTTGATACAAATTTATTTTATTTCATGTATTTTGTATATATATTTCAAATCAAATTTAGCTTATTTTGTGTGTATTTTGTATATATTTTCATACAAATTTAATTACTTTTGTGTATTTTTGTATATTGTTTTATATAAATCTACGTTATTTTATGTGTGTTTTGTATATTTATATTCATACAAATACACATTCTTTTATTGGTATTTTGTTTATTTATTTTGATACGAATTTACATTATTTTATGTGTTTTTTGTATACATTTTTTTATACGTATTTACTTCATTTTATGTGTATTTTGTATATATATTTTTATAGAAATCTACGTTATTTTATGTGTATTCGTATATATATTTTGAAACAATTTACATTGTTTTATATGTATTTTGCATATCTATTTCAATACAAATTTACCTTATTGTATGTGTTTTTTGTATATTTATTTTAATGCAAATTTAATTTTTTGATGTGTATTTTGGTATTTATATTTTTATAAATAAAAAAAATGCGTTATTTTTTGGGTATTTTGCTTCTTTATTTTCATACAAATTTACATTATTTTATTAATATTCTGTGTATTTATTTTGATACGATTTTACGTTATTCTATTTGTGTTTTGTACATATTTTTTTATAGAAATTTACGTTATTTTAAGTGTATTTATTTATGTATTTTCATTCAAATTTACATTATTTTATGTGTATTTTGTGTATGTATTTCAATACAAATTTACCTAATTTTATGTGTATTTTGTATATTTATTTTCATACAATTTTTAAATATTTTTGTTTATTTTTGTATATAGTTTGATACAAATTTAGGTTATTTTATGTGTATTTTGTATATCTATTTTCATACAAATACACATTCTTTTATTGATATTTTGTTTATTTATTTAGACATGAATTTATGTGAATTTGTTTTCATTTCATACAAATTTACATTATTTTATGTGTATTTTGTACATGTATTTAAATACAAATTTGACATTTATTTTGACATGTATTTTGTATATCTATTTTCATGCAAATTGAATTTTTTTTTTGTTTTTTTGTATATATTTTTATTCAAATTTTCGTAATCTTATAAAAATATATATACCAAAAAACACATAAAATATTTAAATTTGCATTGAAATAAATATACAAAATGCACATACAATAAGGTAAATTTGTATTGAAAGAGATATGCAAAAATACATATAAAACAATGTAAATTTGTTTCAAAATATATATACGAATACAAATAAAAAAACGTAGATTTCTATAAAAATATATATACAAAATACACATAAAACTAAGTAAATACGTATAAAAAAATGTATACAAAATACACATAAAATATTGTAAATTCGAATTAAAATAAATAAACAAAATACCAATAAAAGAATGTGTATTTGGATAAATATAAATATAGAAAATACACATACAAAATAAACATAAAATAAGGTAGATTTGTAAAAAAAATATATGTACAAAATACACATAAAATAATGTAAAATTATATAAAAATATATATACAAATACACATAAAATACCATGAATTTGTATAAAAATATATATTCAAAATAAATATTAAATAATGTAAAAGCGTATAAAAATATATATACAAATACAGATCCCAAAATACACATCGAATAATTAAATTTGTATTAAAATTAATATACAAAATGCGTATATAATAAGGTAAATTTGTATTGAAAAAATATGCAACATACACGTTTACTCATACAAATTTATATTATTTTATTGGTATTTTGTTTATTTATTTTGATACGAATTACATGATTATATGTGTATTTTGTACATATTTTTTATACGTATTTACATTATTTAATGTGTATTTTGTTTATATATTTTCATACAAATTTACGTTATTATATGTGTATTTGTATAAATATTTTGATACAAATTTACTTTATTTCATGTATTTTGTATATATATTTCAAATCAAATTTAGCTTATTTTGTGTGTATTTTGTATATAATTTCATACAAATTTAATTACTTCTGTGTATTTTTGTATATAGTTTTATATAAATCTACGTTATTTTATGTGTGTTTTGTATATTTATATTCATACAAATACACATTCTTTTATTGGTATTTTGTTTATTTATTTTGATACGAATTTACATTATTTTATGTGTTTTTTGTATACATTTTTTTATACGTATTTACTTCATTTTATGTGTATTTTGTATATATATTTTTATAGAAATCTACGTTATTTTATGTGTATTCGTATATATATTTTGAAACAATTTACATTGTTTTATATGTATTTTGCATATCTATTTCAATACAAATTTACCTTATTGTATGTGTTTTTTGTATATTTATTTTAATGCAAATTAAATTTTTTGATGTGTATTTTGGTATTTATATTTTTATAAATAAAAAAAAATGCGTTATTTTTTGGGTATTTTGCTTCTTTATTTTCATACAAATTTACATTATTTTATTAATATTCTGTGTATTTATTTTGATACAATTTTACGTTATTCTATTTGTGTTTTGTACATATTTTTTTATAGAAATTTACGTTATTTTAAGTGTATTTATTTATGTATTTTCATTCAAATTTACATTATTTTATGTGTATTTTGTGTATGTATTTCAATACAAATTTACCTAATTTTATGTGTATTTTGTATATTTATTTTCATACAATTTTTAAATATTTTTGTTTATTTTTGTATATAGTTTGATACAAATTTAGGTTATTTTATGTGTATTTTGTGTATCTATTTTCATACAAATACACATTCTTTTATTGATATTTTGTTTATTTATTTAGACATGAATTTATGTGAATTTGTTTTCATATCATACAAATTTACATTATTTTACATGTATTTAAATACAAATTTGACATTTATTTTGACATGTATTTTGTATATCTATTTTCATGCAAATTGAATTTTTGTTTTTGTTTTTGTATATATTTTATTCGTAATCTTATAAAAATATATATACCAAAAAACACATAAAATATTTAAATTTGCATTGAAATAAATATACAAAATGCACATACAATAAGGTAAATTTGTATTGAAAGAGATATGCAAAAATACATATAAAACAATGTAAATTTGTTTCAAAATATATATACGAATACAAATAAAAAAACGTAGATTTCTATAAAAATATATATACAAAATACACATAATACTAAGTAAATACGTATAATAAAATGTATACAAAATACACATAAAATATTGTAAATTCGAATTAAAATAAATAAACAAAATACCAATAAAGAATGTGTATTTGGATAAATATAAATATAGAAAATACACATACAAAATAAACATAAAATAAGGTAGATTTGTAAAAAAATATATACAAAATACACATAAAATAATGTAAATTATATAAAATATATATACAAATACACATAAAATACCATGAATTTGTATAAAAATATATATTCAAAATAAATATTAAATAATGTAAAAGCGTATAAAAATATATATACAAATACAGATACAAAAATACACATCGAATAATTAAATTTGTATTAAAATTAATATACAAAATGCGTATATAATAAGGTAAATTTGTATTGAAAAAATATGCAACATACACGTTTACTCATACAAATTTATATTATTTTATTGGTATTTTGTTTATTTATTTTGATACGAATTACATGATTATATGTGTATTTTGTACATATTTTTTATACGTATTTACATTATTTAATTTATTTTGTTTATATATTTTCATACAAATTTACGTTATTATATGTGTATTTGTATAAATATTTTGATACAAATTTACTTTATTTCATGTATTTTGTATATATATTTCAAATCAAATTTAGCTTATTTTGTGTGTATTTTGTATATAATTTCATACAAATTTAATTACTTCTGTGTATTTTTGTATATAGTTTTATATAAATCTACGTTATTTTATGTGTGTTTTGTATATTTATATTCATACAAATACACATTCTTTTATTGGTATTTTGTTTATTTATTTTGATACGAATTTACATTATTTTATGTGTTTTTTGTATACATTTTTTATACGTATTTACTTCATTTTATGTGTATTTTGTATATATATTTTTATAGAAATCTACGTTATTTTATGTGTATTCGTATATATATTTTGAAACAATTTACATTGTTTTATATGTATTTTGCATATCTATTTCAATACAAATTTACCTTATTGTATGTGTTTTTTGTATATTTATTTTAATGCAAATTAAATTTTTTGATGTGTATTTTGGTATTTATATTTTTATAAATAAAAAAAATGCGTTATTTTTTGGGTATTTTGCTTCTTTATTTTCATACAAATTTACATTATTTTATTAATATTCTGTGTATTTATTTTGATACGATTTTACGTTATTCTATTTGTGTTTTGTACATATTTTTTTATAGAAATTTACGTTATTTTAAGTGTATTTATTTATGTATTTTCATTCAAATTTACATTATTTTATGTGTATTTTGTGTATGTATTTCAATACAAATTTACCTAATTTTATGTGTATTTTGTATATTTATTTTCATACAATATTAAGAAATATTTTTTTATTTTTGTATATAGTTTGATACAAATTTAGGTTATTTGATGTGTAATTTGTATATCTATTTTCATACAAATACACATTCTTTTATTGATATTTTGTTTATTTATTTAGACATGAATTTAATTTAATGTATTTTGTATATAATACAAATTTACATTATTTTATAGTATTTAAACAAATTTACATTATTTTGACATGTATTTTGTATATATATATTTATACAAATTGACATTTTTTTTTGTATTTTTTATATATTTTCATGCAAATTGAATTATTTTTGTTTTTTGTATATATTTTTATTCAAATTTCGTAATCTTATAAAAAAATATATACCAAAAACACATAAAATATTTAAATTTGCATTGAAATAAATATACAAAATGCACATACAATAAGGTAAATTTGTATTGAAAGAGATATGCAAAATACATATAAAACAATGTAAATTTGTTTCAAAATATATATACGAATACAAATAAAAAACGTAGATTTCTATAAAATATATATACAAAATACACATAAAACTAAGTAAATACGTATAAAAATGTATACAAAATACACATAAAATAATGTAAATTTGACAAAATAAATAAACAAAATACCAATAAAAGAATGTGTATTTGGATAAATATATAGAAAATAAATACAAAATAAATAATAAATATGGTAGATTTGTAAAATATATGCAAAATACACATAAAATAATGTAAAATTATATAAAAAAATATATACAAATACACATAAATAATATAAATTTGTATCAAAATAAATATATTAATAAAATAATGTAAATTTGTATAAAAATAAAGATGTAAAATTCAAATATATAAAAATAGATACAAAATACACATCGAATAATTAAATTTGTATTAAAATTAATATACAAAATGCGTATATAATAAGGTAAATTTGTATTGAAAAATATGCAACATACATTTACTCATAAAAATTGTAGTAATTTGTTTATTTATTTTGATACGAATTACATGATTTCTATAAATATATATATACAAATTTACATAAAATTACGTAAATGTGTATTGTAAAAATTTTGATACAAATTACTTTATTTCATGTATTTTGTATATATATTTCAAATCAAATTTACAAATGTGTGTATTGTATATATTTCATACAAATGTGTATTACTTCTGTGTATTTTTGTATATAGTTTTATATAAATTTACGTTATTTTATGTGTGTTGTATATTTATATTTATACAATTACACATTCTTTTATTGGTATTTTGTTTATTTATTTTGATACGAATTTACATTATTTTATGAGTATTTTGTAAACATTTTTTTATACGGATTTACATCATTTTATGTGTATTTTGTATATATATTTTTTTTAGAAATCAACGTTATTTTATATGTATTCGTATATATATTTTGAAACAAATTTACAATGCTTTACATATATTTTGCATATCTATTTCAATGTAAATTTACCTTATTGTATGTGCATTTTGTATATTTATTTTAATACAAATTCAAATATTTTATGTGTGTTTTGGCATATATATTTTTATAAAAAATGCGATATTTTTGGGTATTTTGCTTCTTAATTTTCATTCAAATTTACATTATTTTATTAATATTTTGTGTATTTATTTTGATTCGATTTTACATTATTCTGTTTCTGTTTTGTATATATATATTTTTTATACATATTTACATTATTTAATGTGAATTTTGTATATATATTTTATACAAATTTACGTTATTTTAAGTGTATTTATTTATATATTTGCATTCAAACTTCCATTATTTTATGTGTATATTGTATATGTATTTCAATACAAATTTAACTAATTTTATGTGTATTTTGTATATCTATTCGCATACAAATACACATTCTTTTATTGATATTTAGATTATTTACTTTGACGCGAATTTACATTATTTAATGTGTATTTTGTATATATTTATATTTTTACATTTACATCATTTGATGTGTATTTTGTATATATATTTCTATACAAATTTACGTTATTTTATGTGTTTTGTATATAGATTTTAAACAAATTTACGCTTTAATGTATTTTGTATATTTTTCAATAAAAATTTGCCTTATTTTATGTGTATTTTGTATATTTATTTTAATACAAATTTAATTATTATATGTGTATTTTGTATATTTATTTTTAAAAAATATACTTTATTTTATGGGTATTTTGCATATTTATTTTCATACAAAATTACATTATTTTATTGTATTATGTGTATTTATTTTGATACAGTTTTACATTATTCTATGTGTATTTTGTATATATTTTTCATTTAATTTAGCTTATTTTATGTGTATTTTGTATATCTATTTATTTTAATACATAATCAAATATTTTATGTTTTTTCGTATATATATTTTTATAAGAAATGAGTTATTTTATGGTATTTTGTATCTTAATTTTCATACAAATTTACATTATTTTATTAATATTCTGTGTATTTATTTTAATACGATTTTACATTATTTTATTTGTGTTTTGTATATATATTTTTTATACATATTTACATTATTTAATGTGTTTTTTGTATATATATTTGATACAAATTTACGTTATTTTAAGTGTATATGTTTATATATTTTCATTCAAATTTACATTATTTTATGTGTATTTTGTATATGTATTTCAATACAAATTTACCTAATTTTATGTGTTTTTGTATATTTATTTTCATACAAGTTTAAATGTGTATTTTTGTTTATAGTTTTATACAAATTTAGGTTATTTTATGTATTTTGTATATCTATTTTCATACAAATACACATTCTTTCATGATATTTTGTTTATTTATTTTGATACGAATTAACATTATTTAATGTGTATTTTGTATATATATTTTTATACGTATTTATTTCATTATTTATGTATTTGTATATATATTTCTATAGAAATCTACGTTATTTTATGTGTATTCGTATATATATATTTTTGAAACAAATTTACATTGTTTTATGTGTATTTTGTATATTTTTCAATACAAATTTACCTTATTGTATGTGCATTTTGTATATTAATTTTAATACAAATTTGATTAATCTATGCGTATTTTTGTATATGTATTTTTATAAAAATATGCTTTATTTTATGGGTATTTTGCATCTTTATTTTCATACAGATTTACATTATTTTTTTGATATTCTGTGTATTTATTTTAATAGGATTTTACATTATTATGTGTGTATTTCGTATATATATTTTATATAAAATGTATTTGTTTTCATTTCATACAAATCTACATTATTTTATGTATTTTTTGTACATGTATACACATAAAATATTTAAATTTGTATTGAAATAAATGTACAAAATGCACATACAATAAGGTAAACTTCTATTGAAAGAGATATGCAAAAATACATATAAAACAATGTAAATTTGTTTCAAAATATATACGAATACACATAAAATAACGTAGATTTCTATAAAAATATATATACAAAATACACATAAAATTAAGTAAATACGTATAAGAAAATGTAAACAAAATACACATAAAATGATGTAAACTCTAAACAAAATAGATAAACAAAATACCAATAAAAGAATGTGTATTTGTATAAATATAAATGTACAAAATACACATACAAAATGAACATTAAATAAGGTAGATTTGTAATGAAATATATGTACAAAATACACATAAAATAATGTAAATTTATATGAAAATATATATACAAATACACATAAAATACCATGAATTTGTATAAAATTATATATTCAAAATAAATATTAAATAATGTAAATGCGTATAATAATATATATACAAAGTACATATAAAATAATGTAAATTCGTATCAATATAAATCAACAAAATACCAATAAAATAATATATATTTGAATGAAAATACATTTACAAAATACACATAACATAACTAAAACTTGTATTGAAATATATACAGAAATACATAAAAATAATTTGTTTGTATGAAAATAGATATTCAAAATACATATAAAACTAGGTAAATTTCTTTTGAAATATATATACGAAATACCCATAAAATATTGTAAATTTGTGTGAAAATATATAAACAAATACACATAAAATAACTTAAAATAACGTAAATATGTAACAAATATATATACAAAAAACACATTAAATAATGTAAATATGTATTAAAAATATATATACAAAACATAAATAAAATAATGTAAAATCGTATGAAAATAAATACAGAAAATATTAATAAAATAATGTAAATTTGTATGAAAATTAAGATGCAAAATACCCATAAAATAACACATTTTTTATAAAAATATATATACGAAAAAACATAAAATATTTGATTTTGTATTAAAATAAACAGATATACATTCTTTTATCGGTATTTTGTTTATTTATTTTGTTTCGAATTTACATTATTTTATGTGTATTTTGTTTACATTTTTTTATACGTATTTACTTAATTTTATGTGTATTTTGTATATATATTTTTATAGAAATCTACGTTATTTTATGTGTATTCGTATATATATTTTGAAACCAATTTACATTGTTTTATATGTACATTTGCATATCACTTTCAATAGAAGTTTAAGTTATTGTATGTGCATTTTGTATATTTATTTCAATACAAATTCAAATATTTTATGTGTATTTTGGTATATATATTTTTATAAGAAATGCGCTATTTGATGGGAATTTTGCATCTTTATTATACAAATTTACATTATTTTATTAATATTCTGTGTATTTATTTTGATACGATTTTACATTATTCTATTTGTTTTTTGTATATATTTTTTTTATACATATTTACATTATTTAATGTGTATCTTGCATATATATTACATACAAATTTATTATCTATTATTTATTTTCATACAAATACACATTCTTTTCATGATATTTTGTTGATTTATTTTGTCACGAATTTACATAACTTAATATGTATTTTATATATATATTTTTATCCGTATTTACATAATTTCATGTGTATTTTGTATATATATTTCTATAGAAATCTACGTTATTTTATGTGTATTCGTATATATATTTTGAAACAAATTTACACTGTTTTATTTGTATTTTGCGTTTTTTTTCAATACAAATTTAACTTATTGTATGTGTGCATTTTGTATATTAATTTTAATACAAATTTAATTATTCTATGTGTATTTTTGTATATGTATTTAAAAAAAAAATATGCTTTATCTTATGGGTATTTTGCATCTTTATTTTCATACAAATTTAAATTATTTTTTTGATATTCTGTGTACTTATTTTGATACGATTTTACTTTATTCTATATATAACAAAAATAAATACAGAATACACAAAAATAGATATGCAAAATACATATAAACAATGTAAATTTGTTTCAAAATATATATACGAATACACATGAAATAAGGTAGATTTCTATAAAAATATATATACAAAATACACATATAATTAAGTAAATACGTATAAAAAATGTATACAAAATACACAAAAAATAATGTAAATTAGTATCAAAATAAATAAACAAAATACCAATAAAAGAATGTGTATTTGTATAAATATATATATACAAAGTACACATTAAATAATATAAATTTGTTTAAAACTATACAAAATACACATGAAATAATGTAAATACGTATAAAAATATATATACAAAATACACATTAAATAATGTAAATTCGCGTCGAAATAAATAAACAAAATATCAATAACAGAATGTGTATTTATATGAAAATAGATATACAAAATACACATAAAATAACCTAAATTTGTATCAAACTATAAACAAAAATACACAAAACTATTTTAAATTTGTATGAAAATAAATATACAAAATACACATAAAATTAGGTAAATTTCTATTGAAATACATACACAAAATACACATAAAATAATGTAAATTTGTATGAAAATACATAAACAAATACACTTAAAATAACGTAAATTTGTATAAAAAATATATACAAAACACAAATAGAATAATGTAAAATCGTATCAAAATAAATACACAGAATATTAATAAAATAATGTAAATTTTATGAAAATAAAGAAGCAAAATACCCATATAATAACGCATTTTTTTTATTTATAAAAATATATATACCAAAATACACATCAAAAAATTTAATTTGTATTAAAATAAATATACAAAAAACACATACAATAAGGTAAATTTGTATTGAAATAGATATGCAAAATACATATAAAACAATGTAAATTTGTTTCAAAATATATATACGAATACACATAAAATAACGTAGATTTCTATTAAAATATATATACAAAATACACATAAAATTAAGTAAATACGTATAAAAAAATGTATACAAAATACACATAAAATAATGTAAATTCTTATCAAAATAAATAAACAAAATACCAATAAACGAAGGTATGTATGAATATAAATATACAAAATACACATAAAATAACGTAAATTTATAAAACTAAATACAAAAATACACAGAAGTAATTAAATTTCTTTGAAAATATATACAAAATACACACGAAATAACCTAAATTTGAATTGAAATATATATACAAAATACATGAAATAAAGTAAATTTGTATCAAAATATTTATACAAATACACATATAATAACGTAAATTTGTATGAAAATATATAATCAAAATACACATTAAATAATGTAAATACGTATAAAGAAATATGTACAAAATACACATATAATCATGTAATTCGCATCAAAATAAATAAACAAAATATCAATAAAATAATATAAATTTGTATGAGTAAACGTGTATGTTGCATATTTTTTCAATACAAATTTACCTTATTATATACGAATTTTGTATATTAATTTTAATATATGTGTATTTGAATATATATTTTGATACAAATTTACATTATTTTATGTATTTTCTATATTTATTTCAATTCAAACTTAGCTTATTTTATGCGTCTTTTGTATATCTATTTTCATACAAATTTAATTATTTTTGTTTATTTTTGTATATAGTTTTATACAATTTTACGTTATTTTATGTGTATTTTGTATATTTATATTTAAACAAGTAAACATTCTTTTATTGGCATTTAGTTTATTTATTTTGATACGAACTTACATTATTTTATGTTTATTTTGTATTCATTTTCTTATACGTATTTACTTCATTTTATGTGTACTTTGTATATATATTTTTATAGAAATCTACGTTATTTTATGTGTATTCGTATATATATTTTGAAACAAATTTACATTGTTTTATGTGTATTTTGCATATCTATTTCAATACAAATCTACCTTATTGTTTGTGCATTTTGTATATTTATTGTAATACAAATTTAAATATTTTTTGTGTATTTTGGTATATATATTTTCATAAAAAATGCGTTGTTTTATGGGTATTTTGCATCTTTATTTTCATACAAATTTACATTATTTTATTAATATTCTGTGTATTTATTTTGATACTATTTTACATTATTCTATTTGTGTTTTGTATATATTTTTTTAAACATATTTACATTATTTAATGTGTATTTTCTATATATATTTCATACAAATTTACGCTATTTTAAGTGTATTTGTTTATATATTTTCATTCAAATTTACATTATTTTATGTGTATTTTGTATATGTATTTCAATAGAAATTTAACTAGTTTTATATGTATTTTGTATATATATTTTTATACAAATTTAAATTATTTTTTGTGTATTTTTTTAATAGAGTTTTATACAAATTTACAATATTTTATGTGTATTTTGTATATCTATTTTCATACAAATACACATTCTTTTATTGATATTTTGTTTATTTATTTTGATGGGAATTTACATTATTTAATGTGTATTGTGTATATATATTTTTATACGTATTTACGTCATTTCATGTGTATTTTGTATATATATTTCTATAGAAATATACGTTATTTTATGTGTATTCGTATATATATTTTGAAACAAATATACATTGTTTTATGTGCATTTTGTATATTTTTTCAATACAAATTTCCCTTATTGTACGTGCATTTTGTATATTAATTTTAATACAAATTCAATTATTCTATGTGTATTCTTGTATATGTATTTTTAAAAAAATATGCTTTATTTTATGGGTATTTTGCATCTTTATTTTCATATAAAATTACATTATTTTATTGATATTCTGTGTATTTATTTTGATACGATTTTACATTATTCTATGTATATTTTGTATATCTATTTTATAGAAATGTACGTTATTTTAAGTGAATTTGTTTTCATTTCATACAAATTTACGTTATTTTATGTGTATTTGGACATGTATTTAAATACAAATTTAACTAATTATATGTGTATTTTGTATATCTATTTTCATACAAATTGAAATTTATTGTTTTGTTTTTTTGTATATACTTTTATTCAAATTTTCGTAATTTTATGTGTATTCTGTATATTTATTTTCCTACAAATATACGTTCTTTTATCGGAATTTTGTTTATTTATTTTGATACGAGTTTTCATTATTTTAGGTGTATTTGATATATATATTTTTATACTTATCTACATAATTTTATATGTATTTTGAATATATATTTTCATAGAAATTTACTCTATATGTATATACAAAAAAACACAAAAATAATTTAAATTTGTATGAAAATAAATATACAAAATACATATAAAATTAGGTAAATTTGTATTGAAATACATATACAAAATACACTTAAAATAATGTAAATTTGAATGAAATAATATAAACAAATACACTTAAAATGACGTTAATTTGTATAAAATATATATAAAAAATACACATTAAATAATAAAAATATGTATTAAGAAATATATACAAAACACAAATAGTATAATATAAAATCGTATCAAAATATATACACAGAATATTAATAAAATAATGTACATTTGTATGAAAACTAAGATGCAAAATACCTATAAAATAACGCATTTTTTTATAAAATTATATATAGCAAAATACACATAATATATTTGAATTTGTATGAAAATAAATATACAAAATGCACATACAATAAGGTAAATTTCTATTGAAAGAGATATGCAAAAACATATAAAACAATGTAAATTTGTTTCAAAATATATATACGAATACACATAAAATAACGTAGATTTCTATAAATATATATATATATATATATATATATATATATATATATATATATATATATATATATATATATATATATATAAAAAATATAAATAAAATTATGTAAATACGAGTCAAAAATGTATACAAAATACATAAAATAATGTAAATTCGTATAAATATAAATAAACAAAATACCAATAAGAGAATGTGTATTTATATAAATATAAATATACAAAATGCACATAAAATAACGTAAATTTGTATAAAACTATATACAAAAATACACAGAAGTAATGAAAATAGATATACAAAATACACACAAAATAAGCTAAATTTGAATTGAAATATATATACAAAACACATAAAATAAAGTAAATTCGTTTCAAAATATTTTTAACAAATACACATACAATAACGTAAATTTGTAAAAAAAACTATATTAACAAAATACACATTAAGTAATGTAAATACGTATAAAAAAAAAATTTACAAAATACACAAATAATCAAGTCACTCGTATCAAAATAAATAAACAAAAAACTAATTAAATAATGTCAATTTGTATGAGAAAACATATACAAAATTCACATAAAATAACGCAAATTTCTATAAAAATATATGTCCAAAAATGCACATAAAATTAATTTGCATATAAAATATTTATACAAAACACACATTAGATAATGTAAATGAGTATAAAAATATGTATACAAAATACCTATGAAATAATCTAAATTCGTATCGAGTTAAATTAAGAAAATAACAATAAATTAATGTAATTTTGGATGAAAATATATATAGAAAACACACATAAAATAACCTAAATACAAATACAAATAAACACATTAAATAATTTAAAATTGAATGAAATAAATATACAAAATAAACATAAAATAAAGTAAATTTGGAATAAAATATATGTAAAAATACACTTAAAATAATATAAATTTATGTGAAAATATATATATACAAATACACACAAAATATCATGAATTTGTATAAAATTTGTTTCAAAATATATACGAATGAACACAATAAAATAACGTAAATTTTTATGAAAATGTATATATAAAATACACATAAAATAATGTAAATACGTAGAAAAATATATATACAAAATACACATAAAATAATGTAAACTCGTAACAAAATAAATACACAAAATTCCAATAAAAGAATGTATATTTGTAGGAAAATATATATACAAAAAACAAATAAAATAACTAAAATTTTTATAAAAATAAATACAAAAATACACAAAAATAATATAAATTTGTTTGAAAATAGATATGCAAAATACACATAGAGTTAGGCATATTTGTATTTAAATACATATACAAAACTCACATAAAATAATGTAAATTTGTATGAAAATATATAAACAATTACATATAAATTTGGATAAAATATATATATACAAAATATACATTAAATATTTTAAATATGTATAAAAATATATTATATTATATATATTTTTATTGATATTTGCGTTATTTATGTGTATTTTGTATATGTTTTCTCATAGAAATTTACATTGTTTTATTGGTATTTTGTCTATTTATTTTGATACGAATTACATGATTATTTGTGTATTTTTTACATTTTTTTATACGTATTTACATTATCTAATGTGTATTTTGTTTATATATTTTTATACAAATTTACGTTATTATATGTGTATTTGTATAGGTATTTTGATACAAATTTACATTATTTAATTATTGTTTTATATATATTTCAATTCAAATTTATTTTATTTTATTTTTATTTTGTATATCTATTTATTTTAATACAAAATCAAATATTTTATGTTTTTCGTATATATATTTTTATAAAAAATGCGTTATTTTATGGGTATTTTGCATCTTAATTTTCATACAAATTTACATTATTTTATTAATATTTTCTGTCTTTATTTTGATACGATTTTACATTATTTTATTTGTGTTTTGTATATATTTTTTATACATATTTATATTATTTAATGTTTTTTTTGTATATATATTTGATACAAATTTACGTTATTTTTAGTCTATATGTTTATATATTTTCATTCAAATTTACATTATTTTATGTGTATTTTGTATATGTATTTCAATACAAATTTACCTATTTTAATATGTTTTTTGTATATTTATTTTCATACAAGTTTAAATTATTTTTGTGTATTTTTGTATATAGTTTTATACAAATTTAGGTTATTTTATGTGTATTTTGTATATCTATTTTCATACAAATACACATTCTTTTCATGATAATTTGTTTATTTATTTTGACACGAATTAACATTATTTAATGTGTATTTTGTATATATATTTTTATACGTAATTACATTATTTCAAGTGTATTTTGTATATATATTTCTATAGAAATCTGCGTTATTTTATGTGTATTCGTATATATATTTTGAAACAAATTTACATTGTTTTATGTGTATTTAGCATATTTTTTCAATACAAATTTACCTTATTGTATGTGCATTTTGTATATTAATTTTAATACAAATTTGATTAATCTATGTGCATTTTTGTATATGTATTTTTATAAAAATATGCTTTATTTTATGGGTATTTTGCATCTTTATTTTCATACAAATTTACATTATTTTATTGATATTCTGTGTATTTATTTTGATATGTTTTTACATTATTCTATGTGTATTTTGTATATATATTTTATATAAAATGTATTTGTTTTCATTTCATACAAATCTACATTATTTTATGTTTTTTGTACATGTATTTAAATAAAAATTTAACTATTTATATGTTTATTTTGTATATATATTTTTTATTTATATTTTAATATAAATTTACTCTATTTTATGATTATTCGTATATATATTTTGATACAAATTTACATTATTAATGTGTATTTTGCTATCTATTTCAATACAAATTTACTTTATTGTACGTGCATTTTGTATATTTATTTTAATACAAATTTAATTATTTTATATGTATTTTTGTATATATATTTTTATGCAAATATGCGTTATTATATGGATATTTTGCATCTTTATTTTCATACAAATTTACATTATTTTATTGATATTCTCTTTATTTATTTTGATACGATTTAACATTATTCTATGTGTTTTTTGTATATATATTTTTTATACATATTTACATTATTTAATGTTCATTTTGTATATATATATTTTATCCAAATTTACATTATTTTATGTGTATTTGTTTATATATTTTCATTCATATTTACATTATTTTATGTGTTTTTGTATATACATTTTTCTACGTATTTAATTTATTTTATGTGTATTTTGTATATACATTTTCATAAAAAAATTACGTTATTTTAATGTGTGTATAAGTATATATATTGATACAAATTTTATACAAGTTCATGTTATTTAATATGTATTTGTATATATATTTTCATACAAATTTATATTATTTTATGTGTATTTTTTCATATATTTCATAACAAATTTACCTTATTCTATGTTTATTTTGTATATTTATTTCATTCAATTTTAAATTATTTCATGTGTATATTTGTAT
This sequence comes from Eriocheir sinensis, assembly GCF_024679095.1. Taxonomy (NCBI): domain Eukaryota; kingdom Metazoa; phylum Arthropoda; class Malacostraca; order Decapoda; family Varunidae; genus Eriocheir; species Eriocheir sinensis. The sequence goes on from NW_026111524.1 coordinate 359,468, forward strand.
TTGTATTTAGGTTATTTTATGTGATTTTTTTATATATATTTTCATCCAAAATTACATTTTATATTGGTATTTTCTTAATTTAATTCGATACGAATTTAGATTATTTCATAGGTATTTTGTATACATATTTTTATACTCATTTACATTATCTAAAGTGTGTTTTGTATATATATTTTTATGCAAATTTACTTAATGTTCATTTTTGTACATATATCTTTATAAAAATTTGCGTTATTTTATGTATATAGTTTTATATAAATTGACGTTATTTTATGTCCATTTTGTATATTTATATTTATACAAATACACATTCTTTTATTGGTATATTGTTTATTTACATTTATACAAATTTACATTATTTTATGTGTATTTTGTATACATTTTTTTATACGTATTTACTTAATTTTATGTGTATTTTGTATATGTATTTTTATAGAAATCTACGTTATTTTATGTGTATTCGCATATATATTTTGAAACAAATTTACATTATTTTATATGTATTTTGCATATCTATTTCAATAGAATTTTACTTTATTGTATGTGCATTTTGTATATTTATTTTAATACAAGTTCAAATATTTTATGTGTATTTTGGTATCAATAATTTTATAAAAAAATGCGTTATTTTATAGGTATTTTGCATCTTAATTTTCATTTGATATGTACTTTGTATATATATTTTTATACGCTTTTACATTATTTAATATTTATTTTGAATATATATTTTTATATAGATTCATGGTATTTTATGTGTATTTGTATATATATTTTCATATAAATTTACATTATTTTATGTGTATTTTGTACATATATTTTATTACAAATCTACCTTATTTTATGTTTATTTTGTATGTGTATTTAGTATATTTATATTTATCCAAATACACATTCTTTAATTGGTATTTAAATTCGAATTTACATTATTTTATGTGTATTTTGTATACATTTTTTGATACGTATTTACTTAATTTTATGTGTATTTTGTATATATATTTTTATAGAATCTACGTTTTTTTATTTGCATTCGTATATATATTTTGAAACAAATTTACATTGTTTTATATGTATTTTTGCATATCTCTTTCATTACAAAATTACCTTATTGTATGTGCATTTTGTATATTTATTTCAATACAAATTTAAATATATTATGTTTATTTTGGTATATATATTTTTATAAGAAATGCGCTATTTGATGGGAATTTTGCATCTTTATTTTCATACAAATTTACATTATTTTATTAATATTCGGTGTATTTATTTTGATACGATGTTACATTATTCTATTTGTTTTTTTATATATACTTTTTTATACATATTTACATTATTTAATGTGTATCTTGCATATATATTTTATACAAATTTATTATCTATTATCTATTTTCATACAAATACACATTCTTTTCATGATATTTTGTTTATTTATTTTGACACGAATTTACATTATTTGATATATATTTTGTATATATATATTTATACGTATTTACATAATTTCATATGTATTTTGTATATATATTTCTATAGAAATCTACTTTATTTTATGTGTATTCGTATATATATTTTGAAACAAATTTATATTGTTTTATATGTATTTTTGAATATCTCTTTCAATACAAATTTACCTTACTGTATATGCATTTTGTATATTTATTTCAATACAAATTTAAATATTTTATGTGTATTTTGGTATATATATATTTTTTTAAAATGCGATAATTTTTTGGAATTTTGCATCTTTATTTTCATACAAATTTACATTATTTTATTGATATTCTGTGTATTTATTTTGATACGATTTTACATTATTCTATTTATTTTTTGTACATATTTTTTTTATACACATTTACATTATTTAATGTGTATCTTGCATATATATTTTATACAAATTTACGTTATTTTAAGTGTATTTCTTTATATATTTTCATTAAAATTTACATTATTTGATGTGTATTTTGTATATGTATTTCCATACAAATTTACCTAATTTTATGTGTATTTTATATATTTCTTTTCAAACAAATTGAAATTATTTTTGTGTATTTTTGTATATAGTTTTATATAAATTTAGGTTATTTTATGTACGCATTTACATTATTTAGTGTGTGTTTTGTATATATCTTTTTATGCTAATTTCCTTTATTTCATGTGCATTTTTGTACATATATTTTTATAGAAATTTGCGTTATTTGTATATGTTTTCTCATACAAATTTACATTTTTTTATTGCTATTTTGTTTATATATTTTGATACGAATTACATGATTATATGTGTATTTTGTACATATTTTTTATACGTATTTAAATTACTTAATGTGTATTTTGTTTATATATTTTTAAACAAATCTACGTTATTATATGTATTTGTATAAATATTTTGATACAGATTTACATTATTTTATGTATTTTGTATGTACATTTCAATTCAAATTTAGCTTATTTTTGCTGTATTTTGTATATATATTTTCATACAAATTTAATAACTTCTGTGTATTTTTGTATATAGTTTTATACAAATTTACGATATTTTATGTGTATTTTGTATATTTATATTTATACAAATACACTTTCTTTTACTGGTATTTTGTTTATTTATTTTAATACGATTTTTATGTGTATTTTGTATTCATTTTTTTATACGTATTTACTTCATTTTATGTGTGTTTTGTATATATTTTTATAGAAATCAACGTTATTTTATATGTATTCGTATATATATTTTGAAACAAATTTACATTGTTTTATATGTATTTTGCATATCTATTTCAATACAAATTTACTTTACAGTATGTGCATTTTTTATATTTATTTTAATAAAATTTTTAATATTTTATGTGTATTTTGGTATATATATTTTTATAAAAAATGCGTTATTTTATGGCTATTTTGCATCTTTATTTTCATAAAAATTTACATTATTTTATTAATATTCTGTGTATTTATTTTGATACGATTTTACATTATTCTATTTGTGTTTTGAATATATTTTTTTATACATATTTACATTATTTAATTATTATTTTGTATATATATTTGATACAAATTTACGTTATTTTAAGTGTATATGTTTATATATTTTCATTCAAACTTCCATTATTTTATGTATTTTTTATATGTATTTCTATTCAAATTTACCTAATTTTATGTGTTTTTTTTATATTTATTTTATAAAAATTTAATTTATTTTAAGTGTATTTTGTATATAGTTTTATACAAACTTTGGTTATTTATGAGTATTTTGTATATCTATTTTCATACAAATACATTCTTTTATTGATATTTTGTTTATTTATTTTGACGAGAATTTAAATTATTTAATGTGTATTTTGTATATATATTTTTATACGTATTTACATCATTTCATGTGTATTTTGTATATATATTTCTATAGAAATCTACGTTATATTATGTGTATTCGTATATAGATTTTTAAACAAATTTACACTTTTATGTGTATTTTGCCTATTTTTTCAATACAAATTTACCTTATTGTATATGCATTTTGTATATTAATTTTAATACAAATTTAATTATTCTATGTGTATTTTTGTATATGTATTATTATAAAAATATGCTTTATTTTATGGGTATTTTGCATCTTTATTTTCATACAAATTTACGTTATTTTATTGATATTCTGCTCATTCATTTTGATACGATTTGACATTATTCTATGTGTATTTTGTAAATATTTTTCATACAAATTTACATTATTTTATGTGTATTTGCTTATATATTTTGACACAAATTTACAATATTTTATGGGTATTTTGTATATACATTTCAAAAGAAATTTACCTAGTTTTATGTGTATTTTGTATATCTATTTTCAAACAAACTCAAATTATTTCTATGTATTTTTGTATATATTTTAATACAAATTTTAGTTATGTTATGTGTATTTTGTAAAGTAATTTTCATTCATATATATATTATTTTATTGGTGTTTTGCTGATTTATATTGATACGAATTTACATTATTTTATATGTGCTTTGTATAAATATTTTTATACGCATTTACATTATTTAATATTTATTTTGAATATATATTTTTATACAAATTCATGGTATTTTATGTGTATTTGTATATATATTTTTATATAATTTTACATTATTTTCTGTGTATTTTGTACATATATTTTTTTACATATCTACCTTATTTTATGTTTATTTTGTATGTGTATTTTCTATATTTATATTTATCCAAATACACATTCTTTTATTGGTATTTTGTTTATTTATTTTAATTCGAATTTACATTATTTTTTGTGTATTTTGTATACATTTTTTTATACGTATTTACTTAGTTTTATGTGTATTTTGTATATATATTTTTATAGAAATCTACGTTTTTTTATTTGTATTCGTATATATATTTTGAAACAAATTTACATTGTTTTATATGCATTTTTGCATATCTCTTTCAATACAAATTTACCTTATTGTATGTGCATTTTGTATATTTATTTCAATGCAAATTTAAATATTTTATGTGTTTTTTGGTATATATATTTTTATAAGATTACGAAAATTTGATTAAAATAAATACAAAAAAACAAAAAAATAAATTTCAATTTGCATGAAAATAGATATACAAAATACACATATAATTAGTTAAATTTGTATTTAAATACATGTACAAAATACACATAAAATAATGTAAATTTGTATGAAATGAAAACAAATTCACATAAAATTCGCGTCTAAATAAATAAACAAAATATCAATAAAAGAATGTGTATTTGTATGAAAATAGATATACAAAATACACATAAAATAACCTAAATTTGTATCAAACTATATACAAAAATAAACAAAAATATTTTAAAATTGTATGAAAATAAATATTCAAAATACACATAAAATTAGGTAAATTTGTATTGAAATACATACACAAAATACACATAAAATAATGTAAATTTGAATGAAAATACATAAACAAATACACTTAAAATAACGTAAATTTGTATAAAAAAATATGTACAAAACACAAATAGAATAATGTAAAATCGTATCAAAATAAATACACAGAATATTAATAAAATAATGTAAATTTGTATGAAAATAGAAGCAAAATACCCATAAAATAACGCATTTATAAAAACATATATACCATAATACACATAAGAAAATTAAATTTGTATTAAAATAAATATACAAAAAACACATACAATAAGGTAAATTTCTATTGAAATAGATATGCAAAATACATATAAAACAATGTAAATTTGTTTCAAAATATATATACGAATACACATAAAATAACGTAGATTTCTATAACAATATATAAACAAAATACACATAAAATGAAGTAAATACGTATAAAAAAATGTATACAAAATACACATAAAATAATGTAAATTCGTATCAAAATAAATATACAAAATAACAATAAAATAATGTGTATTTGTATAAATATAAATATACAAAATACACATAAATAACGTAAATTTATATAAAAATATATACAAAAATACTCAGAAGTATTTTAATTTGTATGAAAATAGATATACAAAACAATTTAAATTCGTTTCAAATTCAATAAACAAAATTCAGATAAAAGAAAGTAAATTTGTAGAAAAAAATAAATATACAAAATACACATAAAATAACGAAAATTTGTTTGAAAATATATATAAAAAATACACAAAAATAATTTCAATTTGTATGAAAATAAATATACAAAATACACATGTATTTCGTATATCTATTTTCACACAAATTTAATTACTTTTGTGTATTTTTGCATATAGTTTTATATAAATTTAAGTTTTTTTATTTGTATTTTGTATATTTATATTTATACAATTCACATTCTTTTATTAGTATTTTGTTTATTTATTTTGATACGAGTTTACATTATTTTATGTGTATTTTGTATACCTTTTTTTATACGTATTTACTTCATTTTATGTGTATTTTGTTTATTTATTTTCATAGAAATCTACGTAATTTTATGTGTATTCGTATATAAAAATTTAAAAAAATTTACATGGTTTTATATGTATTTTGCATATCTATTTAGATACAAATTTACCTTATTGTATGTGCATTTTGTATATTTATTTTAATACAAATTCAAATATTTTATGTGTGTCTTGGTATAAATATTTTTATAAAAAATGCGTTATTTTATGGGTATTTTGTATCTTAATTTTCATACAAATTTACATTATTTTATTTATATTCTGTGTATCATAGACTTCACAACTAGTTGACGGGAAATCTCTTCAGTCTTGGCGCGCTGGCTTCGCGTAAGGGGCCGATTGTTATGGCGACTTTCACTGCGACAACTCAAACACACTCTGCGTTCTTACTCCGAATTTAAGTGGAAACAGGACGAAATCTTCAAGTTTTAGTGCATACAAGCAGGCAGGAGTGTCTCTAGAGTGATTTGGTCGAGGATTCAAGGTAACTTATATAAAATAGCACCATGCGTGCACTTTGAAAACGTTGTGTAAAAAATGGCAAATTTGCGTAACTTTAGGTTGAAATCTTTACGTAAAATGAATGATAACTGTAGGATAGTGAAGTCCACAGTTTTATGTATTAGGAAACAAGAAATGTACGTTTAGTTAGTGCCTACATGGCAACTCAGCTCAGTTCCCGCGTCGCCTAACTCGCCTTAGGCACGCAGTCAGCTGGGCACTTCCCCTCTGTAAAGGATTATCGCTGTCCTGCCTCTGTTTACTCTCCAAGTAAAGGACCTACAGTTATTCATCGTCTCTGTACCCTTCCCCACAACTGCAAGGATCAGAGGACGATACAAGAAGACACAGAAGGCAGTGGATCAG